>NC_091129.1:42090907-42393095 GCF_040183065.1 Periplaneta americana
ACCATAAAATCCATAACTTACATTCATTCATTTATAACTTGTTCACAAACAATACATGACAAAGAAAAGACGTACAATTTAAAATTGAATTTAGATACAAGTAATGGATAAAATATTGTATAGCACATGAGAGTGAAGAGATTTTATGCACTCGTGGAAATTATCGCCCAAGCTATAAAATCCAATTTTACACTCTTATACTATAAATTACTATTAAATAAATGAAGGAAACATGCGTTAACCTAACTTAAGCCTGGTTCAGAAGGTGCGTGTTTCTGTGATGGATTCCAAGGTGGCTGCGCGAATGGGTAGCCTGTGTGCTGACTGGCTGGCTCCTGTGTTGCCTACGGTGATGGTAGTTGTTCATACGGAGCTGGCTCTTTTCACAGTTCAAACTGGAAAATCATCTGCTGCTTCATCTGTTGGCAACACTCATTGTCAGAAAGAAACTAAACCATGAGTGGAAAACAACTAAAGTCCTACATTAACAGTAGTAAATGTCGTAATAAAGTAATCAAGTCATAAGTGCAAACAGCTAAAGTCCGATATTTAATTGTTGTTTCTTAGAAATAGAGAATATAGAAAAAACAGGTTTAGTTGGAAAACAACGAACATGGCGACATGGTTTCAGTGGTGATATTATATGATCATCTTTGGTTTTCAGCCTGCAAACCATCACGAAAAATAGCAAGGAAACTACTCTCGAAATCCAGCAAGCTAACCATCCATGGAGCCACCAGAGCGCATTACTTCCGGTGAGTGACCACGCAGGCGACCCATCTGTGCAGCCACCTTGGAATCCATCACAGAAACATGCACAGTCTGAACCGGGCTTTATTCTAAACTCTCCAAATAAATAAAGCAATTACAATCTTATCATCATATTCCATATGCAATTCCTTACCATATTAGTTATGATTTGTCAGGCATAATGTTCAAACAATATCTCATATATTTGCTCCAAAATGGTAAATGTTAAATTTAAAAATGGTTAAGGGTCTTAAAACTCTACTGCCTGTCTATTCCCCTTGTGTAACATAGTCTCAGTTGAAATATTATTTAAATCTGTCTCTAATTTCTCGTGAGCAACGACTTGAGGCATTCACATTTGTTTGTTGCTCTGTATCTCACTGGTTAGGTTCACAAAGGCTTCTGGAGGTGGCAAGAGTTCATCATACACTTCCTCATCTCTGTACA
Source organism: Periplaneta americana (assembly GCF_040183065.1). Taxonomy (NCBI): domain Eukaryota; kingdom Metazoa; phylum Arthropoda; class Insecta; order Blattodea; family Blattidae; genus Periplaneta; species Periplaneta americana. The sequence continues at coordinate 42,092,105 of NC_091129.1, forward strand.
ATATCATGTTATGTAGAACAAGGTAGCAGCCTTTATTATTTTGTCTACATTCTCAGGTTTAACTAATATAGGTGTATGAAAAATTCTAAATTTGAAAGCCAATAGCCCAAAGACACACTCTACACTGCTTCTTGCATGTAACAATCGAAAGTTGAATATTCTCTTGTCATGAGTGAGGCTCCGCCTTGGATACGGTTTCATTAGATTAGGCAGTAATCTGAATGCCTCGTCAGCCACTATCACATGAGGCGTACTTGGTCCTCCAGTGTACAGTGGCTTATCATCTGGAAAGCCTAAGTTATCTGTTTATTAATTATTTTCTGTCCAAATGCAGAACTTGCAAATACCCCACCATCACTGTTCCTCCCAAATGATCCAATGTCAATGACAATGAAACGTAGATCTGCAGACACAAGTGCCATGAGGATAATGGATGTATACATCTTGTAGTTAAAATATAAAGATCCACTGTTATCTGACTTTTGCATCCTCACATGCTTCCATCTAATGCACCCACACAATTAGGAAACTGTTTCTTTGTTTCAAATTTGTGTGCAATGGTAGCCCAGTCTTCTTTATTTGGGAATGCGAAGAATTCCGGCTACAGTGATGAATAGATATCAGGGATAAATCCACTGATAGTATTACATGCCATCCTAAATTTGTACGATGCAGACATGTAAGAGTCACCAGTAGCCAGGAACCTTTAAAATAAATATGTTCATTGTTAATTGTGGCGCATTAAAAGTGAGGAATTAATATTAAGATAGATTGATAAGAGATGTGTTCATGTACTTAATTAGGTCAGTTATGTTTTAAGTAGTGCAGAATATTCACTTGATTCTGTTCTCTGGTCCAGGTGAATGTATTTGAATACCGCATACTTGTATTAAGTCGAATTTTAGCTTGAATAGAATGAATTTGTGCTGCTTACTGTTTACTAATTGAATCATGAATTGCAGAGTACATTTTTTAGGAGATACAAAAAACTGATTATCTTCAAAAGTGTTTAGTATTTCGAAATGATTATTTCTTTATTAAAGCATAATAATAAATTCTAACGTATGACATACATGAACTTCAATTTTTTCCTTTACTATTTTCTGGAAAAAAGTGTGAATTGCCTGAACATGTGGGATTTCAGCAATTCACGACCAGTAACAATCATTTTAGTTCTTGAAAACAATTTTTAGGTAAAGAAGACAGAGAAGGCCATTTTTGTATATTATAAATAATATTATATAGGCCTATATAAGCCAAGACATTGAAAAAAGTACACAAACATACTAAATTGTGTCAATACATACTTACTTATGGCTTTTAAGGAACCCAGAGGTTCATTGCCACCCTCACATAAGCCCACCATCAGTCCCTATCCTGAACAAGATTAATCCAGTCCCTACCATCAAATCCCACCTCCCTCAAATCCATTTTAATATAATCCTCCCATCTATGCCTCGGCCTCCCAAAGGTCTTATTCCCTCAGGCCTCCCAACTAACACTAACAAATTGTGTGAATAGCACATGTAATTCTTCAAATTCCTGTAAAACTATAAAAAAGAAAGAAAAGCAAACTGACTTTTTATTAATTACTGGTACTAAAAAATTCCACATGCCCTAAACTTGCGACCTTTCTGCAATGCACTGTGACTTATTGCCACTGAAATTGACACTGAGCACTGGAAGTGTGAGGTTCCTGCACCCCTCAAAGGCCTATGTATGAATATTACAACTATATGAATAACTGGATTTGAGGAAAACTGTGACTTGTTGGGTTTCTGCAGTTCACGATTCAATTTATGACAAAGAATAAATGCACCGTATATTAAAATATAGAAAACCGAATGTGCTTATGAAGTAATTCGGGTCAATGTAGAGCATCCACCGGCCACTGAACGAATATTGCACACTTTTGTCACTGCCAATGTGGCGCTATAAACCAATTTTCAATACTTTTATCACAATCACAACACATTTAAAATCTTACTGTACCATATAGGCTATAGAGAATTAAGAGACTAAGATTTCTTAACAAAATATTAAAAGGGGGAATGTCTCAAAAACGTTTAAAGATTATTATTATCATTACAAGAAGATTTATAATAAAGTAATAAGTCAAGCCAAAAAATGCACAATGATAAATTTATAAATTCAGCTGGGAACAAGTCAAAGGCTATGTGGAAAGTTATTAAAGATGAACTGAGAGAAAATAATAATGATATAAAGAATATCAAACTAATATGTGATGGTGGAGAAATATATGATCCCAATAAAATAGCAAACATATTTAACGATTATTATGTAGGTATTGCAGAAACTATACTGGGTAACAGTACACAGATTAAAAATAATATAACAAAACACAAGGATAATTGTATAGCATTTTCCTAAATCCTACTAATGAAACAGAAATTACGGAAATTATTAAACAATTTGGGAATAAAAGATCAGCTGGCATCGATGGGATTCCAGATTTTATTATCAAAAAATGTTTTCTAAATATAGTTACTCCTGTAACTTTCACAGTAAATTTTTCACTGTCAATAGGGCAATTCCCAGATAGTTTAAAGATGGCAAAAGTGAAACCCTTATATAAAAAAGGACCACAGACGGAAGTTCAAAATTATAGACCAATCTCCTTACTCTCTGTTTTTTCTAAGATAATTGAAAAGGTTATGCACAAGAGGCTTGTTTCATTTTTAACCCAACATAATATAATTGTTGAAAACCAACATTGATTTTGTAAGGGTAAATCAACAAATATGGCAACTATAAACTTTTGAAAAGAGTATATGAATCTATCGACAAGAAAGAAATAGGAATAGGATTATTTTTAGACCTCTCAAAAGCATTTGATCTAGTGGATCACACTATTTTGTTGGAAAAATTAAAAACTATTGGAATTAGAGGCTTGGCACACAGTTGGTTTATTTCTTACCTGGAAAACCGTGAACAAAGAACAGAGATCACTTGTATAGAAAATGGTAAAATAATAAATTATATCTGAAAAAAAAAAAAAGCGTATAGGGTATGGTGTTCCAGAGGGCTCAATTCTTTGATAAACGATTTAGAGTCATACATCAGTCATGGAGAACCAACTTTCTTTGCAGATGATACCAGTATCTTTTTATCAGGAAAAGATGTCAATACCATGCGTTTTCTTATAGAAAAGACAATAAATCAACTAGTGGAATGGTTTGAGAGAAACAGACTGGTAATCAATAAGTCGAAAACCATAGCCATTTCTTTTCATGATTTACAAAATAATAATTCTGAGTGGCCGGTCATAGAGTATCAAAATGAAATAATTCAATATTCTAACAACACAAAATTTCTTGGTATATGGCTAGATGAACATTTAAAATGGTCCGTACACCTTCAGGAACTAGGGAAGAAATTAAGTAAAATTTACTTTGCCTTGCGATTACTAATAACAGCATCATCTATTGAATCTGCTCGCACATTGTACTTTGCATACTTTCACTCTATCCTAACGTATGGTATAATCTTTTGGGGTAATTCACCCAATGCAATCCAAATATTTAAACTACAAAAGAGAGCTATTAGAGCCATAGTTCAAGTGTCTCAATCTATCAGCTGCAGACCATTCTTCAAAAAATTACATATCTTGCCATTACCCTGTATTTATATTTATGAAACCTTAAATTTTATCAAATATAATTTGCATAACTTTCCTACAAATTCAGACACACACCAGTACAATACAAGAAATAGAGATAATATTTTTATTGAAAGTTTTAACACAACTCTATATAAAAACAGTGTCATTCATGCTGGTCTTCTTATGTACAATAGCCTACCAAATTATCTTAAAGAAATATCTGCACATCAGAAATTTAAGAAAGCTCTTGATAAAATTTTAATCAAAAACTGCCTTTACAGTATGAACGAATTTATTGAAAATTGTCATAACTGAATAGAAAAAGAATGCCTTACTTCAAAAAATTTTACTTCATCTTTTCCAGATCCTGACTTCGAGAAGGATGTCTTCTCATGATGGTTGAAATTGACTCCTGACTTCAAGACATACTACAAACGGAACTTATAGCCGAAATCGACTGACCTGTAGTTTTCTTCAATCAAGTTCCAAGTTTTGTATATTTGAATTTGTGTTGCATTTAATTATAGTCATTACTTTTATGCATATTATGTAATTAATTATTAGTTGTAAATATGACATGTCCCATATCATGTATATGATCAGTGGATGTAATAAATGATTATGATTATGATTACTACATTTAGTATATCACGAACATATAAAATCTAATTATTATGAAAGTCGCCATTGCTTCTTCTTCTTCAAATTAGTAGTATTAGTACAATGCACTTCCACTAGATGGAAACTGACATGATTGGCAGAGCCGGCAATACATGAAAATAAAATGATACTAAGTGTGAGGAATGTTACTACATTTGTGTAGTATTATGTGACAGGTTAGGTTAGGTTTGATTAGGTGTGTATTATGAGACAGATTAGGTTAGGTGTGTAGTATTATGAGAAAGGTTAGGTAAGGTTTGATTAGGTGTGTATATTATTGCTATGTTGGCAACACTGAAACCCACTGTTACATTAAAGAAATATGGCGGTATTCTTCGTTCACGCACGACGATTTTCGTATATAAGTAAGGTAGGTACGTATTTCAGCGGGTTGGATGGGCTTACAGCTCTCCCAGTGATCACATCAATAACTCAATACTTTCAATCCCAGGCATAGTGAAGGTATTTTATCAAGTTCCTGTAGTGGTCGGGGCATAAGTAACATTCACCGTAATTCATCTTGGGCAATTTATTTTAATGCAATAAGGACAGACATAAGTTATTTCTTAAATTTTCTGTGGAACAAATAACAGCAATCATGAGTATTTCTATTACTTAAAGCAAAACCGTCAAGAGTACATGGACACGTATCAATTTATCAATATTAGAGCAAATAAATATGTCCATTGTTAATTATTGTGCATTACAGTTACGGTAGTTATTAATATTAATGAAATGTTATATATTTCGTTGCTGGGATAAATTTCAGAACACGGATTTCTTCCTTTCCTTCTTACTTCAAAATTCCAACTTTGTGCACACAAAATAAATTATTGGTACTGAAAAGTGCCTTTTCGTAAGCATGATAATGCGCATTTGACAAACGCAGACAAATCTGCTCTTTTTAGTATTTCAAGATATAATTATCAGTGAGGAATCCGTATATTGAAATTTCCCCGCAGGACGAAATTCGTCCTGGTTAGAGTGTAGTTTAAGTTAGATTAATTTAGTCTTAATTTGTCCGAATTTATTTACAACGTAAGTTATTAATGCTACGAAATTTATTACTAACTTATTACTTTCCACAAAATGGTATGAATACTTTTTGTTATTCAATACTGAATGCCGCTTACCTCAAAGTTACAGTCACTCTTTCTTCAAAACTTACGCTTCTCCTGAAATTTATGTGCCCAACATCTATTAGTAGCCTCACTTTCTCTATTATCTCCTTGTATGTACTAATTGTTGCTTACGAGATTGTATATAATTCGTAAGCAATGGTATTAATGGACATACGATAATTCTTCAAATTTTCTTCGTCATCCCACAATGAAGATACAAGCTGGTGGAACTCTCCCAAGCTCTCACGTTTAAGAAATATTTCTCTTGTCCACTGCGATCGCCTACTTCTTTATTTTCTCTTCAAATATTTATGTATGAAAACAATATCTTCACCTGACCTGTCGCTATTCATTCTCCCGCTTCACATTATTGTTTACGTTCGAACAATTGAACGATCACTGTCGATCGATATTCAGTGTGACAAACAAATTCAGTCGATACCTCTACATGACAGTCAGTTGCTCTTTGTCGATCGGTGCTCTATGTGACATAAGGCTGAGCAATCTGATCTGGGCTAATACATTCTGCATAAAATTTTTGTTTATCTCAATATTTGTTATCTGGAATTCAGTTTATGGTATTTTGCGCAAAATAATATAGACTATTTATTTATTTGAAATTTTCGGTAGGTATTTTACTTGAAAATAGGGACTTTTTGCGTAGCATTTGGAGACTTTCAGCATTATCGTGTTGGCAGCTATGGGAGTAGTAGAAGAAGCGGTATTGCGAATTATAATTGGAATGAAATAAATGGAAATAAATGAGTTTAATTTTATACAATGAATCGACTGGCAGTAATTAGGAAATTAGACGAAACGGTTGTTAATCAGATAGCAGGAGGAGAATTTATGTACAGCGCCCCGCTAATGCATTGAAGGAAATGGTAGAAAACAGGCAAGTTTTTTTTTTTTTTAACTTCACAGGTTATGTTGTTTTAAGGATATAATTACAATGTATATAGTTTAGCAAAGGTTACACTAAAGTATATCCTTGTTACTACATTATACTTTTGAATTTCAGTAAGAGGCCTACTAGTGGGTTACTTCACGACGCCGTATCAACATCTCAGTTTATTAGCGTCTGAATGAAATGAAGGTGATAATGCCGATGAATGAGTCCAGGGTCCAGCACCGATAGTTGGCCAGCATTTCGCACCCTGAGAATAATACTGTTGTAACTATCTAAAGTTAGTTTTGAGTAAATGCAAGATAAACGTATCAAAGTCGTATGAAAACTCCGAATCACCAAGTATCATTAGCCTACCTATGAGCCCTGCAGACTTTGCGCTTGAACTTACAGATATGACAGTTCTATTGTTTGATAGAGAATTAAATAAAGATTACAAAACTACCTGTAACTGAAAATTCAATTTTTGAGAGTTAACGGCAGTATTATTCTAGGGATGCGATTTGCTCCTATTGGGTTGAGAAGAAAAAACCTCGACCAGATAACTTGCCCCGACTGGGATTCGAACCCCAAGCCACCTGGTTTCATGGTCAGATGCGCTAATCGTTATCCACAGGTGTGGCCAAGAGGCCTATTGTCTAGCATAAACAGCACAGAAGTTACATCTCTCCCCCTACATGTAGCTATATCATTTCAATTCCATTTTTTTCTACTTCTTAAAGGGAATGACAACACAAAAACATATTAGGGCCTATATTTAGTTTATCATATAGTTAGGTAAACTAGCGCTGAGGTAACAATGGTTATTAAAGGAGAAAAATTCGCTCCAGCGCCGGGGATCAAACCCGGGTCCTTGGTTCTATGTACCAAACGCTCTGACCACTAAGCTACACTGAAGTTTAATCCACAGCAGATCGAATCACCCTTCTCTAGTGTTTTTTCCGGTGCTGTAGATTGAACTTGCGTAGCTTAGTGGTTAGAGCACTTGGTGCGTAGAACCGATCCTCGGCACCGGAGCGAATTTTTCTCCTTTAATAACCATTGTAACCATAACAGATAAATTCTGTAGGACCAAAAGTTAATCTTTACATAGCGCTGAGCTAGTTCTCTATGTGCTTACACACCTTGCATATATGAATTTGTGATAGGTTAGGTATGATTAATTTAGGCTTTTGTTATGCTTTGCATATATGATCAATTGCATTTCCATAAAAAAAATGGCTAAACTACCTCTGAGGTAGTTTCCTTCATACTGCTCTTATACACCTTGTATATACGAATCTATGACAGGTTAGGCTTGGTTAGTTTAAGCTTTTGTTATGCCTTGCATATACAATCAACTGCATCATCATAAGAAATCATTTTTAAATTAAACAATTTTCACTTCTGAAATCACTCGAACTATCTCAGTGCTAGTTTCACTTAAAAAATCCTGTTAATTTGGTAGAAAACGTTGGTCAATCTGATGGACATCAGTGACAGGTTAGGTATGGTTTGTTGAGGTTTTTGGTATGCCTTGCATCAGGGGTGGTTCTACAATAAGAATTGCAAAGCTGCAGAACCTCCATTTAAATGGACCTGTAAAATTAAAAATGTAAAACGTGCTTTTATGTAATCTAGATCATTGTTTCATTTATATTTCCAATTCATTCTCCTTTGATTCGAGATTTTACTGTCTGTAGGAGCCTTGAACTGCTCGAGAATTTTATCTGTAGTGTACTTTTCGGGCTTGTGATTGGCAGTTCCTGAAGCTCAACATGGGGCAGTTGGCAGCAGAAAACTGGTTTTCTTCACCTTCCCATAAGACTGCATTAGAGCTGCAACCGAAGCAGCTCTCTTCGAATACACAAAAGAACCACCAACCCCTCATCTCTTTATGACCTGCGTTAGAACACACAGGCTTCTGGACTACTGTATAGCCTATCATTACAGTTCCAGTGTGTTATAGTACTGTATGTGGTGTGATGTGATTAGTCAGTGTGTCTAAGGAAATATTTTTATTAAAAATGAATGAAATGAAAACCTAATCGACCAACCCTTTTCGAAATTAAAAGAGAAATTGCACGTTAACTTAAATTAGGATGTCCTACACCAAATTTAAATATTGAAATTTCTGGAAAAAGTCGAGGAAATCATGTAGCCTACTAGTCATTTTAATACCGACATGTGTAATGGAAACGATTGGTTTTTTTGCTGTGCTCATGAAAATGCTTTCTCCCCCACCAGTGTATTCTAGTTAGAGGAGAAAATACATGGACAAAGACCGGAGTGAAGGATTTAATTAATTTCACTTAAAAAACTAGAAAAGCATGAGAATTCGAGAACTCATTTCAAGTCAAACAGATTTATCACTGCTAGAGATATTAAAATATTGTAACACAGCTTGATTCTGCGTATTGGATTAACATTCAGAAACAAGATGAAAATGTTTCTAAAAATAGATATGGTCTAACTAAAATAATTAACTGTGTGAAATTGTGTGCCGCATTTGAATCGGCGATGCGAGGACTTCCTGAATCAGAAGATTCAACAAACTGCGGTATATTTCGGATTTTGACAGATTTTACTCCACATTTAGATTAAACTTTTAAAGATCATTTATAGGGAACTACGGAAACAATTCAAAATTAATTGCTGGATAGCAATAAAATTATTGGAAATTTCTCTTCAGTGCCACCAAAACATGACGCTGAAAGTTTGGTGCAAACTATCTTAATGAAACATAGGCTTAACGGAAATTCTGTCATAATTGAACCACATGAATTAATTGTGCTGGTTAATGGCGGGGCTAATATAATGAGTGTGAAACACGGAGGATTTGTATTGTGCCCCACAGCTCATTTCTTGCGCTGTTATGTCAAAGAATTAAATTTAATAATGCAACAAACATGTTCACAAACTAGTCAAGTGAGGATACTTAATTGCAAATCTGTAGGAACTCCCAGCTCTCCATCTTATAATTCCGTCAGCTGGTACATGGGTGTAGGCTAGAAAAGTTGGCGTAACGAAATTAGGTAGGAGTTAAAAGTGTTCGAAGATAAAAAGTTCCTGATGGTTGTTCATTCAGGTATTAACATGTGGGGCATATCTCCACTAAGTGACTAATTGTGCCAGGTGAGAGAAGGTGTAGTACACAGGGTGGGTAGGCCGCATGGATTGTCGGAGTACAATTTCAGGTGCACAGTCAACTTCAAGAAGGCGCTGTAATTACACGCGTTATCCGATTTAGATCAATAAACAGCATGCTTTTGCTAAATACACTATTTTTCATGCAGAACTGCCAGCCTTTGTAACCGCGGGCCGCTACTGCCTTGCATATACGTTTTTTGATAGGCATATAAAAAAACCTGAACAAACCAAACCTAACCTGTCGCAGATTCTAGATGATGTCTGCCATATTGACCAACGTTTTATACCGAATTACCAAAATCCCTTATAAATTAAAGGAATTTCACTTTCGAAATCACCAGAACTACCTCAGCGTCAGCACTAGTTTCACCATATAGTTTAACATAGGAAGGAATTACAATCAGTTTAATTCAAACGTGGCATCTGTACCTTCAAAAACACCCGAGGAAAGAGGGAGAAAAACGAGTAGCCTACCTGATGACATCATTGGGCTCAGCTGCCGGTGACAGCATTGCATACATACGCCTGTTTCTATGCAGATATACAAATCACATTCATTTTGAGATAAATTATAGTGTGCTATGGCTTTAGGGATCCAACCATCCACTGCTGTGGAGTAACAGTTAGCATGCCTGACCCTAAAACGAACGGGCCTGGGTTCAAATCCTAGTTGGGACAAGTTACCTGATTGAGGTTTTTTCCCTCAACCCATTAAGTGCAAATGCTGGATAACTTTCGGCGCTGGACCCTGGACTCATTTTGCTGACATCATTCAGACGCTAGGTAACCTCAGCAGTTGAAAAAGCGTCGTAAAATAACCCACTAAAAAGTATCCAACCATACCAGCTCAAACAGGAGAAATGCGATTTTGATAATGTAATTATAGTGATAATGAAGTGGAAACGTTAATAACTGTTGGGAGAGCATGTGGAAAGGATTGATTTAAATATGTCCGTTGCATTGAAATGCCAACAGATATAGGGTTCCCAGATGTCCCGTAAAATACGGGATCATCCCGTTTTTCGCTAATGCGTCCTGTTTCCCGAGAAAAGTCTTCGGGACAGCTTTCTGTCTCGTATTTTAGAGTTCTAAACTGAGAAAAAACGGAAAAGTTTCAATGTCTTTTCTATATTACAAATTACAAAGATCACACTTCATCATTGCAGATGACTATAGTTGGACTATTATGAAACAATATTATTGTGAGTTATTAATTTCTCAAGGCGAGTGATGGCAACACCAAATGTTTTTTAAAAGTACTGAAGGAGAACTCTCAAATTTGAAGAGAGTAGTGGAGTTCATTATGTGTATCCCTGGAATGAATGCGTGTGTGTCGAAAGATTATTTTCTTGCATGAACGCTCTATGGACTGATGAGAAAAATAAATTGTCTGTAAAAACAGTAAAATCAATGCTTGTTGTAAAATCATTCTTGAGTGAGGACTGTGTTGCTTTTCATGACATGATTCTTCAAAATAAATAATTGTTAAGTAAAATTCATTCTTTAGAGAAGAATTACAAGGCCAAGGTAGATTGTGATTTATAAGAATATTGTCACATGAGTAACTTACTTCCAGATTGTCGAAAAAAATTAAATTGTTTTCAGGACTCTTAATGTCTGAAATTTTGTTCAGTGCAGTATTACATTCTGAAATTTCATATTGATATATATTTACATTCAGTGTCCTTACTGAATACATTGCATGTTAATATAGAACTGGACTTTGAAAATGGTGATGCATTGTACCAAGAATATTGCCTATTGAAAGAGATGATGCCGATACTGAAAGATCTACCAACTCAAGAACACTGGGACACTGTTTTGAAGACATGTAGTGTGCCAAATTTGGTATGCATTATATATACATTTTACATAAAGCTCATGAATCTCATGCATTGCATACATACATTGTTCTTTATTCTTGTTATTTGCATAATTTAGTATTATAGGTTCAGATTATATGTTTTTGTTATATCTGAAGATGCCCCAAACGGTAAAAACGTTCATATATCTTATTAAATAGCAAATAAGCATTTGCAAGTCTTAAGATTGAAAATTTATTATATACCGGTACTTATTTAATTATATATACAGTTTTTGATATATAGGTAGAAAGAGAGTCTGAGATAAGTGAAAGGATAAGTTTGATTTGGTTAGGTTTTTGGTATGAATTGTGTGTTTGGTTTTTGGTATATAGATATATAGGCCTAGATAGTCTTCGTAAGGTCTGAGAACAGTTGGAGGTTAGGTTTGGTTTGGTCAGGTTTTTGGTAGAGATATATTGTGTTGGTAATATCCTGCTTTAAACAAGAGTGGATGGATTCTTTTTTGGAATGAGATATTGTGAAATTGTGTTGATACTGTATTGTTCTACGAACCCAACAGTGCCTGACAAAATTACAGAGTCAGTGTTGGCCTATAAATGCTCTCAAGCAGTAAGCAATCAGTTTCAGTTTGCTGAACAATCTCTCACAGCTGACAATGGAAACTGAAATGGTTAGCGTTATTTGTGTTGCAATGCATAAAGTGGGGAAACATCATGTTCATGAAATCGAGAAGTCCTTCAGACCTGAAATTTTCGCAGTGTGAGTCGAAAGCAGCATTCTGCAATCCAATCTGCATTCTGTTACGCATCAGTATCACAGCTGTAATTTTCGGCCGAATTTCTGCACTTGTTTTTTAAGCTGCTACTGGTATTGTCAATGCCATAACGTAGTGTGTTGACTGATATCTAGAAGGAACCCAATTCGATTCGGCTTCTTGCAGCACAGAGAACCTTTCGTCCATTTCCATGTGAAGGCAGTTGAGTGATTCCTTCATGACTTTCTCCATGTTTTGTCTAGCGGTTAATGTGATGTATTTCCAGCTCTCGCCAGGCATAATTTTCTTTCGTCTTTGACATCTCTCAACCTCAACATACCCATATCACTTTTTACAGGGAGCAGTTGACTAAGTTTCTCTTTCGACATGAAAGTTATCTCTGACACCTTTCATATCCAGGGTGGCATCGTGCAATTTCCTGCAGTCTCTTTTGAACTTGGTCAATTGAAATGAGTACTTCGTTTCAAAATCCCAACAGTGTTTGAAATCTGTAATAGAAGCTAGGGTGACCAGATGTCCTGCTTTTCGCAGGATACTGCCTATTTTTTAGCATCCTATCCTGCTGCCTGTTCAAAAGCTTGAAAACCATATAACTATCCTGCTTCTAAGCTTATCCTGCTAAAAGTCCTGTGAAATAAAATTTTAAGCAAAACTTCTATGTTTCTGAGAGAAAATAAGTGGAGAGGTAAGCAGCACGAAATATTTACAGCAGATAGACAGATGAAAAATCTAGACTGAAGCCAGAAGCTTTAAAACATAGACCTAATATGTTGATCACAAAGTATAATCTGAATTACATCTGTGTTGAATAATAATTCTATAACTTCCTTCTTAGACAGCAACAGTTGTAGAAAGGAATACATTCAAATCAGAAATATGTTGTTGCTTAGTATTGCAGAAAAATTAATTATGCTATAGCAGCTACATTGTGTGCACGTATTTCTCCAAGTTATGTTAGAAAATGGCTAATAGTGAGCATAATAATAAATACATAATATCAGTTTATACCTCCTCATAACAAAATTGATACATTTTACTATTGATTCATTACCAGTTTTTGTTTATTGCAGTTGTATTGAATAGCTATTAGTCTACATATTTGAAAATATGTAAGTTAAGTTTTGATATTTTATAAGTAAGGTACAAAGTGTTAGCGATAGTGCAGGTATTTCTAATAAAGGCAATAAGAACACTAGTAATTTCAAACATTTCATCAAAATGTGCAAAGTCTAGATAACAAGGAAGAAAAACTTTAAATACTACTCACTGATAAATCTTTTGATTTTGATGTCTTATGTTTTATTGAGCATTGATTAGACCTAGATGATTTAGACCTCTATAAGTTTAATAATTTTACTCTTTTATCAAAATTCTGTAGGAAAAATAAAAAACATGGAGGCTCATGTGTATTTGTAAAACAAGTATAGAAGCAATACCATTTACATTATTTGATAATGTTAATGTTGAACATTTTGAAGCTAGCATGGTGGAATTCTCGAGGTTGAAAATAATTATAATCTGTATATATAGGACTCCCAGCAGTAATATCCAGAGCCTTATTGATAAATTGGATTTAATCATTCATACTTTGCGAAATAGAAGCAAAAATATTATAATTGTGGGTGATATAAATGTAGACTTTTAAAAATAATAATAATATTACTTGGAAATTACAACTAGTATTAAACACACATGGTTTAGAGGCAATAGTAAATGTCCCAACAAGAATAGGAAGCAGCAGTCAGTCAGCAGTTGGTCAAATAATGCTAAACAAGGATTTGTGGAACTTCAGTTCTAATGTAATAACTGGGTTCTCTGATCATGATACTCAAATCTTGCAGTTACATCTAGAAGATAGGAATAAAAATAACTATAAAAGTTCTGCGGTATACAAGAAAGTAAGATCCTTTAAGGAAGAAAATATTCATTACCTAAATCATCTACTTGAGAAAGAATCTTGTAACTCCATATTCAAACAAACTTCAGTAAACCTTGTTTATGACGAATTCTTCAATACATTCAATTATTATTATGAGACAGCATTGCCTGAAATTAATATCATATTTACAGGGAATACAAAAAACTCGGTCACTACAGGGATAAGGGAATCCGGAAAGAGACTAAGATTTCTTAACAAAATATTAAAAGGGGGGAATGTCTCAAAAATGTTTAAAGATTATTATTATCATTACAAGAAAGTTTATAATAAAGTAATAAGTCAAGCCAAAAAACTGCACAATGATAAATTTATAAATTCAGCTGGGAACAAGTCAAAAGCTATGTGGAAAGTTATTGAAGACGAACTGGGACAAAATAGTAATGATATAAAAAATATCAAACTAAAATGTGATGTGGAGAAATATGTGACCCCAATAAAACAGCAAATATATTTAACGATTATGTAGGCATTGCAGAAACTATTCCGGATAACAGCACACAGATTAAAAACAATAATATAACAAAACACAAGGATAATTGTAATAGGTAGTATATTTCTAAATCCTACTAATCAAACAGAAATTATGGAAATTATTAAACAACTTGGGAGTAAAAGATCAGCTGGCATCGATGGGATTCCAGATTTTATTATCAAAAAATATTTCCTAAATATAGTTACTCCTATAACATTCATAGTAAATCTTTCACTGTCAACAAGCCAGTTCCCAGATAAGCTTAGTTTAAAGATGTCAAAACTGAAACCCTTGTATAAAAAAGGACCACAGACGGAATTCAAAATTATAGACCAATCTCCTTACTCTCTGTTTTTTCTAAGATAATTGAAAAGGTTATGCACAAGAGGCTTGTGTCATTTTTAACCCAACATAATATAATTGTTGAAACCCAACATAGATTTTGTAAGGGTAAATCAACTAATACGGCAACATAAACTTTTTAAAAAGAGTATATGACTCTATCGCAGGTGCGGCTCGTCTTTAGGTTCACTGGTTCACTGAAGCCACTCATTCTCTTCATAATTAAGAGTAGCTATAGAAAGAAACTGTTGGATGTTCGGCTTCTTTTGGTTAGAGCATAAGTGAGTTATAGCCAGCAAAGTCGGATGAAATAGTTGCATCCGAGGGTTCATGCTCAGACGTAAACCAGCAAGACCTTTTAAAACAGCCTGCGGCAGTGGGAACACGTTAAGAAGTAGACGAAAAGTGTGTTAAGAAAAAACGCTGTTGTCACCAACGACATCTGTGGCTCCAACTCTGTCCTTCTCTGTCACTCACACTACCCTCGTCTGTCATTCACACTTCTCTCTCTAAAGCAAGAGGCTATCCAGCTTGCTTCAAAGCTGCCTAAATACAACCAGAGCAGTGTATATTAGAGAGTACCACATTCACGGAGGCGGGGGCCATATTTACTCCTTGCTCGGCACAGAAGCATAAGCAGTAATGCTAGAAGGAAGGTCATTAAAGGCGATGTCATACATGTAGTTAGGGTTTATTGAATATAGGAGACAAGGATTAGGCTAATAAACATTATTGTCATAGTGAAATGACTCATTAGAGATAACACTGTTATGTCCATTTCAATAGGGATAACATCAGCAATTTTCTACTGCAATTCTCATACCAACACTTCGACTGCCACATTAACAGATTGTTGTAGTGCATTTGCTATAACAGACAATTTTCTTAACAATAAATATATTCTAGTCCTAAAATACAGTGATAAGACGTTTTCAAAAATATTATAACATATTGGGAACGTATGAGTTGAAGTATTAATGAATAAAAACTTCAAATCCTTTAATTTCAACTAATTTTCTATCAACGTTTCACATTTTTCTGCATGTAGAATTATATCAAATACGAATTTACAAGGGTATACAAGTGACATTACCTCATACGACTTGAGAGTCACTAATGTGCTAATAAAATTTATAGATTCATCCCTGTTATCAGTTATTAGACATGAAAAACAGTTTTCACAAATGTTATATGACATATTTTGTTTTATTTTGAATAAAACTGATCCCAACAAATAATAAAGAGATTGTTGTTCACTCAAGTCACTATTTATATTTTCAGTTAAATTACAATTTAGCCTATATCAATTTCCTTTTACTAACATTCATCTTCACTAGACTTTTCTGTTTCGGATTTACTTACATCTGTACCTAGAAACTCAATTAATTGTTTAGAATCGCAAACTGCATAATTTCCATGCTTCGTTTTTGAGAAAAATTGAGAAATCGTAATGCCGTTTTGAGTTATTTTGCATCCGGGATTGGATTTATGGAACGGACAGCAGAAAATAAATTTTCTAATGCATTCTGCATGCATCTATCTGGCATAAGATATTTGAAGTTCTCTTTATTAAGACAATTTTTTTGAAAATCAAATTTTTCTTACCAATATTATACCAGTTTGGGATGGCTTCCAACGTCCCCTTTTGCCAACCTTAATGTTTTCAATTATAAATATTTTTATGGTTTTTAAACTGACTGAGCATATTGGGAATTCAATCAATATATTTCCCAAAATAGGCTATGAAAAGTTTCGTATAAAACAATGGAAGATAAAATTAATGTGCATTAAATTGTGAATTATTTGAAAGAAACATCATATATTCTGTGTGACAATGTCATAAACTGTGAAGGAACGATAGTACTTGCATATCATATGAAATATACACTGTCTACATATCGAAATAATGGTCTTTATACATTGGGAGGTAAAAACAAAACAAGAAAAATATATATTTTCGCTGCCAAACACTTCACCATTTTATTTCATCACATTCCTCTTAAGGCATTCAACTTCTTATGTAGGATTCCAAAACAATTAACAAATATGAAAAATACGTTTGTTTGTATCCTGACAGTAATATTAATGCAATTTTTACACACCAAAAAATGTTGTAAAGTGAGTTTTCAATATATCATTATAGCTTTAAAGAAACTATTGAAATAATGTCTATAAACTACAAACAAGTAGGCTACAGATAAACTAGGTTTGAAGATTATGGCTATAGAAACAATTGAGACAAGATACACACGTACGGAGTGTTGACAAATTTATACAGATGGATCTCTTATATCATATTCAAGAGGTGCAGAAACTGGGATGAATATGTCCTGTCTTTTCATTTTACTATTCTGTAGCAGAATAAGTTATACAATAAATTTTTAAGTTACTGCTATTTACATATTACTTACAAATGGCTTTTAGAGAACCTGGAGGTTCATTGTCACCCTCACATAAGCACGCCATTGATCTCTATCCTAAGCAAGATTAATCTAGTCTCTACCATCATATCCCACCTCCCTCAAATCCATTTTAATGTAATCTCCCATCTATGTCTCGGCCTCACTAAAGGTCTTTTTCCCTCTGGTCTCACAACTAACACTCTATATGGATTTCTGTCTATTTACATATATGTTTGTAAAATCTCTTAGGGGAACTAGGCCTAAAATGACATACCTTAAGGAAATCTTGAAAAAAAATATGTATTCTTACCAAATTTGTTTTAGTCAATTATATATAACTGATACTACAACATTAACACATATTAAGATCAACAGAAAGTGAAAAATACTGACAGTCTTTAACTGAAAGGTATGTTTGAAAATAGACAAACTATGTCATTTTACCCAAGTTACTAGGGTAAAATGACACACTTAAGTTAATTTTTACATAGTTAAAAAAAAAAAATTGTTCTCTTAGATACACTTGCACATTCATTGTGTGCCCATGAGAAACATTTCTTGCACTGTAGCCCTGTTTCTTCTGGTTTATATTGGCTGTAAAATTCATTGCAGTACAGATAAGGTGCATCGTTCTCAACATCACCATCGAAGTCACTCTCTTCATCTTGGTCCCCATTGCTTAGATCAAACTGAAGCTGTGTTTTTCCTCTGTTTGCTGAACACCTTTCTTCTACAGCTCTTCTTTCAGCTTCCTTTAATTTTAATTGGTTAATAAAAGAGAGCTCGATTTGAGACCCTTCATGTGTTCTCTTTTTTCTTGCCACAGATCTAGTGCCAGAGGGAATCGGGGAGATCTCTTGCTGTGTCACATGAGGTGAAGGCCTCGTTTGTGACGTTTCCGCTGCTGGAGCAGTTGTTGGTGATGGCTCTATCATATGTTCTTTTGCATTCCTTGTTGTTGAACTGCTCTTCTGTGTTGCACCCTTTGGCCCATCTGTAGGGACTGCATTCGTTAGAGATCTGTCTGTAGGCGCTACAGGACTAAATAAGTGATCAGGAAATATCTCCGAATTGAGTGGACAAATTCTTGTTGAAGAAAATCCACCCAATCCATTGGTGATGGTTGCAGCTTTTCCATAGATTTCAGAAAATATGTCCGCAATTCGAAACTGTGTTATCACCCATTCAGGATGGTTCCTCAGCCACTTTGTAACGGCCTGATCATATGTTTTCAAAGGCCCAAAGAAAGAGACATCAAGTGGCTGGAGTCGGTGGGTGTAGTGACGAGGGAAGGCTAATATGACGTGCAATCACTGTTGCCAACTTCTGTGCACTATAGAGCTGTAAATCCAAACTCATCTTACAATGTTTTCACAAAAGCGCTTTTTGGTGAAGTAGGTGCAAGTAAACTTGAGACTCGCAAAGTCTAGCTCATTCATAAGAGGATAAATCAGAGTAACAAAATTCAGTGCATATAAATATTGGAAATATATTTAGTTTAGAAACTTTAGCATTTTATATATTTTAAAGAAATCCCCATCTCACCTATTTTAAAATCAGTTAGCTTTACGAAAAATTCAGTCGAGCAATGAGAGAGATGCCACTATATATTACATAATTTCACAGAAGTAATCACTAATCAGCCATTGTAAATAAATTTGACACCAATTTTGCAAATCGCTATCGCCCGTAATATATGGCTTCTCATTTCCAGTCAGATAGCCAAGTAGGTGGTATGTCATTTTACCCGGAGTGAAGAAGAATAAGAAGTAGTGCTAATACGACCTAACCTCTTTATGAATTTGGATATTGTAATACTTTCTGTAGAGGGAAATATTCATGTTTTCAGTCATGAACATTATTTCACCAATATCTGAAGCTTAAAAGGGTAAAAAATACATAACATACCTCAACAATATTATATCGTCTTGCACTTTTTTCCTTTAGTTGCACCTGCTTCACCAAAAAGTGCCTTCGCTTGCTGAAATTTGGATGTAACCACTGTTTCCAGCTTCTGTGCACTATAGAGCTGTAAATTCAAACTCAGCTTACAGTGTTTTCACAAAACACATAGTATGTCATTTTACCCAAGTATGTCATTTTAGGCCTAACTCCCCTATACAGATTAAATAAATTCTAATTATCAGATTGAAGGGCAGCCATACAGACTATAATCTTGCAACACACCACAAAAAAAAAAAAAAAAAAAAATGCATTATCTAACTAAAATACAGAAAAAAAAATTGATTCCTTCCCATTGTTACATAAGGAAAATGAAACAGCAGACTTTTGACTAAAAAGGGAACTGCAATTTTACAACAATCCAATAACAGACTTCCATTTTATTCTGTAAAACAACTAATCAGAAGTAAATTCAGATCTGCCCAAAACAACAAAATTCAGATGGAGCAAATGATAAAACCTGAAAATTTTGAATGATTAACACTGAGATAATCCCTCACTCATTGTGTATTGTGTGATGCAAATGAAGAAATGAACATCGAACACATCAAGGGATGCAAAACATTACTACAACAAGATAACATCGTACAAAAATATTGGGGTACAAGACAGTGATTGACTTATTGTCAAGTGCCTAGGGCAGTCATCAACTCGCGTATGACCTTGTGTGGGCAATGCTTAGCTGATGCGTGCTTACTGTACCGGACAGAGGACCGGTTTGAGATGTTGCGTTGTAGTGAGCAGAGGCAGTTCTTGCCATCCATTCAAACAAGAGATGTGAGGAGCAGAAAGCACTTCAAAACGTAGGCCACACTGAAGAAATACAACTTACAGATACATTATAGAACTCACAGTAACGAATATGGCAGATAAGAAGGTGAAGAGCAAGCAGCATTACTTCAACAATTGAAGGAAAATGAGCTGCTGTTTAAGATCACAATGCTAGTGAATCAGCTGTGCGACTCGGTTATAAAATTTCACTTGTAATAGTAAGATATTACAAATCTTTTAAAGATTGACAATTTGAAGAATGTTTAATTACAACTGAAGAACTTCTCACACGTGTAGGAGTTTGAATCTATCAGCTTTTCTCCTTCCACCGTGATGCGTCCCATCCGAGGTCTAGCTGAGGATGTTCAGGTGCAACTAGTAATTATTTGTCAGTCTTTCATTTGTTATTCTTTGACAGTAGATGAAAATACTTATGTAAGCAATAATCCCCAACTGGTGATTTTTGTAAGAGGCGTTATTGAAAACCTTCAGATTAAGGAGAGCTCTTGCATATTGTTCTCATAAAGGATACTACTACTGGTTCTGATTTTTCATGTAGAGGTTGTGAAAATTATTTTGGACTTCATTTATATCCTTGGCAACTTGGCATTGTTCACGGAGAAAAAAGAAAAGCCTGTATCATAAGTGGAAAATGACAAAATGGATTTGTGAATTTGCCTTCTTAATGGAATTATCTGAATGCTTTAAATTGTTTTCGACAAGGTAAGAACAAGATTATTATACAGTTATATGACAGAGTGAAGGCATTTAATATGAAACCACCTCTAATTGTGGAATGTTAGCCTAACTGAAAGGATAAGTTACAGCACATTTTTCAAAATTAACAACGATATAGGCATACTAGTTTCTTAAGACTTTGGATTTCGAAGAATATATTCACACATCATGCGATCTGCGCCAGGAATTTGATTCTAGATTTAAGGACTAGGAAATTTTTCAGTTTGATTTTCGATTATTATTTGTAATTGAAACTTATTGATTTACTTTACGATAGTGAATTGAAGGACAAATATCAAAATAAAAGAAGTTATCTGACTTTTATATGAACTTTTCATGTGTTAGATTTCCCCGATTGTACAGACATGCATTTTCGGATTCACATATCTGTGCGAACAGTAATTTTTTCGTATGATGAAGATAAACAAGCCATGTCATGGAAGCCAAGTATCGGATCACAACTTAAAATGTGCTGTCACATTATGCACTATACAAACAATAGTTCCAAACGTTGAGAAATTGCTGAGGGAAAAGAGAATTATACAAATCCTGACAAATCAGAGCTAATGCCAGTGTTGAGTGAACTAATTTCTACATTACTATTCCTAGGGTTTATATAATATGTTTTGTTCAACATTTTCTTTAACAGAAGCAGTTTATACATTTACAGTAATTGCCATGCATTGCCCGAATAATTAACATGAAATATGTATTACATTTCTGAAAGTAATTATAAATTTATTAACTTCTAACTTTGTTGAAAATAGGCTACAATGTTTTTTTTTTTCAAATTGCTTAAGATAGTTTATTTAGTTATTTCTATTCAGCCCTTATCATTTTTCATCAGAAAACAATCATAAACCTATGCAGTAAATTCATATTGTGGTCCCGCCGCTGAACGTCTTACCTGCCCTGTTACGACTTTCCCTTGCCCAGCGGGCGAGCGGGCAAGGCTTGATGATGACACAGTGCTCTGAGTTGAGGACCACTGGCCTAGGGACTGGACCAACAACAATATATCACCTGTACAATCTAAGTACAACATTCGTATAAAAATATGCAACATTCAGAAAGGTAAACATTACACTGCAACCAGACTTGCAATCGAAGTTCATGCTGTAAACATGCCGCGTTCCTATGTGGGCTGTACTTTTGTAACTTGGGTGCACAACCCGAGTCTATAGCTTCAATAAAATCGATTAGGCACGTTACCAGGGGCGTATTTATGCCTACGCAGACTAGGCAGCTGCCTAGGGTGGCTATTACTGATAATTTTTTTTTTTTATATTTTTTAAATTTTATTCATAATTCTTTAAAAGAGTACACGACCTTAAACACACAATGAAAAAGATATCAGTAATGTTGGCAACAATCAGTTAAAATTTCATCAACAGTCTGCCAAGGAAAAATGACAGTTTTTCAATATTAGTGTCACAATGCAATCATTGGTACTTTTTTCAGTGTTATGCCCTCTCACTGTGAGAGTCTCATATAATAACATTAAAGAATTTATGGTATTATAGTACGATACATTAGGAAGGCAAATCTCGTTGCTCGCAATCATAAGCTTTGTGATGAACTGATGAGAACGCAGCTAACTCTGTCATAAGAGTAGCCAGTATCAACACTCATTAATCCCCATTCAGACTTAAATTCAAAGAAAAATACCGCCAGTCATTGTATCAGCCTGACGCTTGAGAGTTCAGTTTAATTTGAAATGGTAAAGAGTGCAGTTGTTTTGTACCTAGGTGACTTATATTTTAATTTTCATTGAGGGACAGTCGGAAAAATCTCAGTGGTTCTCAATACCGGAAACACCTCTGATTGAGGTTATGGCTGATATGTAAATCTATAATCAGACTGTAATCTTATTTGACGATATGTATCAGAGGAAGAACTGCGTCTAAAATCTGATTAGTGTAATATGTAGCTAGTCAGAGATATATGCAATGGAGGGGGAAAGGAATTGGTCACCCTACCCCATTGTCTCCTGGCCTCGTTGCCTTATGAGTGATGCCTCGATGGTGTCACTTGTAGGATCCAGACCTGTCTTCGGACAGTTGACTAAATAACAATACCGGAAACTCGAGAAAGACAAGGCAATAAAAAGATAGGAAATTGTGAGAAAAAGTGCAAAAATATGTGTTATTTAAAATACAAACATAGCCAGCTTGTTCCAGTTCGAGCCCAGATACATCAGAGTGTAATAATGTGGTGAACAGTAGTTACCAAAAATAGTGGAGCGTGTGGTTTATTTTAGTCAGGCTTTTCTGATATTAGAAACAGTAATAATGACGCGGAATCAATTATTTCATTTGATCCAAATGACGCATATAGGGCGAAATAAGGAGCAGAAATATATTTCTCTGCGTAGAGGCGCCAAGTAGCTAGATTCGACCCTGCACGTTACACACCGGATGATGCAAGAAACATGATGCATGGCACATGGAGTGTGACACATAACGCCATGTTATTTGTTTTAATGAGTCATTCAGTGTGGAGTCATCAGATGGAGATCTTCTGCTATTGTCAATAATAAGAATGCGAAGATAAAGGCGTAGGTTTCGGATTCATTGGTTCAAAACATTGAAAATCATGGTGCTTGTAGTGTTTTTTATTGGTAGAGTTAGCACAGCATCCAGACAAATTCGCAGAATATTATAGAATGTCCAAAGAATCATTTGAAGATCCGACAAACTGTGAATATTCCTAATAGATGGAAAACATGAGTGAGTATTACACAAGCACATGGACTTTTCACTCCGATTTCTGTTGAAGACTTGGGTAGAAATAGTGTTGGTGCTAGGGTTGCCAACTATTTTTGAAGAAAATACGGGAGACTAAATGGTCTACAATATTTGACATAAAAAATGAAAAATTATTAAATTCAGTTAGCGGTACTGAAAACAGTTTTATTCTACATTTTGACAGTTAGGATTAAATTAAAGTATTTTGAGATATTTTACCTAGCATAACAGTTTCAAACAAATTGTAAAAATTTCCTACATGAGTAATTGAAGTTGACTGTGATTTGCAGTTCTGATTTGATTAAAGTGTCGCTCTCCTTTTTCGGACATCTGAGGATTGCGAGACTTCATATGTGAGTATAGGTATATATCAACGTTAACAGTATTAAAAAAAGCATGTTAAAATTGGCCATAAAGTCATTTAAATATGTGCTCCTGCATATATGACTTACCGGTATATGTCTAAAATGCAGGTAGTAGGCCATTCATTGATGATATAATGAGGAGATTTCGGCTAGCACCGTGGATCGTGTCCCGGCATAGCTCAGTTAGAAAGAGCGCTCAGCACGCAGAGTTGAGAGGTCCTGGGTTCGATTCCCGGTGCTGGAACGAATTTTTCTCAAAATTAATAGGTATCCACATGTTGACTACTAACAAAAAATAGTAGTCTCGATCATTCAATGAGGATGGCGAGACCTCATATATGAATGTACGAGTATGTATATATATGTTCACTTACTGTTCATAAAAGAAAACACTCTTTGTATAAGCTTAGCTGCACATTTCAGTGCATCTCTGGAACAACAGAATCCATCATATAAATCATCTTCAACCATGTAAAAATTAAATGTTTCAATTAATTTTTACATTATGCAAAAATAAGGTAGAAAAAGGCTCTAAGAGAAGAGAAATGTGGAAGTCGGGAGACTTAAAAATTAGGATGGTGCCATGTGTTCAAAAATGGGCGAACCAATGTCCATGATGAATAGACAAGTGGTCGACTGAGTATCATGAATGCAGATCTGATTCGTTTGGTTGACGAAAAGATTAGAGCAAACCACAGGTTTACCATGTCAGAACTTAGTGAGGATTTTCCACAGATTAGTCGTACTCTTCTGTACAAAGTGATTACCGAAGATTTGATCTACTGGAAACTTTCTGCTAGATAGGTGCCTAAATTCCTTTCTGAGGAACAAAAGGCTCAGCGAATGGGAGCAGCACTGTCCTTTCTTGAGCATTACAAAAGAGAAGGTGATGCTTTTTCGATCAGATTGTGACAGGAGATGAGACTTGGGTGCGGTATGTGAATGCTGAAACAAAGCTTCAATCAATGCACTCCCCAAAAAAATCCACAAAGTGTCGTCAAACATTTTCCACGAGGAAACTTATGCTTCTGGGACAGGAAAGGAAATTTGCTAGTGGAGTTCTTGGAGAGGAATGCCACAATTAATGCTTAGCGTAACTGTAACACACTAACAAACTTGAAAATGGCCATTCAAAACAAAAGTTGTGGCATGTTGAGCTCTGGGGTGATTTTCCTACATGACAACGACCAACCACATACAGCGTGTCGTACTGCAACCAAACTGCAAGAGTTCAACTGGGAAGTATTGGATCATCCTCCCTATAGCCCAGATTTGGCGCCTAGCTATTACCATCTCTTCATGCACATGAAGACGTGGCTTGGCTCGAAGTGCTTTGACGATGACGAAGAGTTGAAAACCAGCGTCGTAGGTTGGCTGAATTCTACGATTGCGGAATTTCAAATCTCGTCAAATGCTACGACAAGTGTCTCAATGTGACTGGAAACTGTGTGGAAAAATAAATTAGAGTGTACAATTTCAAACGTATTGTAACCCAATTCTGTAACGTCATTCACAGGTTTGTAAAAAATAAACGGCTACTTTATGAATAGCCCTCGTAGAAGAAAGATATATATTGCTTTTTATATAAAAACATTCTAGCATCCCCAGAAAGAATAAGTTACATACTCGTGCTCAGAGGGCATTCCACATAATGTTAAGATGTTTTATTAAATAACAGAGTAAAAAGTAAAAAAAGAAGAAGAAAAAACATTTCACAATAATTTGACTTTAAATTTTCTCTCTAAAAAGCAATTTTTAATTGATTTTTTGAAATAAGGAGCATTAGTAAATTGTATATTTGGGAATTTAGCTATTAAGTTATCATGTTATAAAGCCTTGGACCGAAGTTGCTACTGTGATTATATGCTACAGCTATGATACATTTAGGTTCCGTTAAGCAAAATATATTTTTTTTAGGTTCTGTTAAGCATAATATATGTTTTCTGATCTTTTGGTTTTATATTTATGTCTGTGATGTTAAAGCAAGCGCATTTTTCTGACCTTTACGTCGTGCGCAGGCATCAAGCGCTAAGTTGGAAAGAGGAAGGGTTGTGTATATGAGTAAGCTGCCTGTAGGATTAAGAAAACAGTGGTGCACAAACTTCAAACGGAACGTGACATTTTATGTCGTTATTTTTATATGGCTTCTTTCTGTTTGCTATTATTTATATTGTCTGTAAAACAAAAGTACTAATACCAATCTCTTAATATTGCAGTTGTGTTTTAAATGTTAATAACATAATAAAGAGATAAGAAGGAATATTCACATAAATTCCATAGTAATACAACTATACTGTACTAAATGGATGAAACACATCATTCATAAAGAAAGTGATATCCCAAAAAAAGAGATTGAGTATGACATGACAAGTTGTAATTGATATTGATGATACCTTTAGCCCTATAAAAATAATCAATCAACTAATAAAAAAAAATTACAGTACTAAGCAAAGTTACCTAGGTGCTGTATATGTTTTAAGTGTGTAACTAATATTCCATAACAAAACTCTTATCGCATTATGCTTTTAAGGTGATATTGGTGAGCAACTTCCTATCATCAGAATATTAAATTATTTTCTCGAAATGTGCTGAAGCTATAGAGCTGACATTTTTACAACACATGGGGACGTATCTTTTGCTTATGATGTAACAGTAGTTGCTTTGTTAATTCATTTCCATGTGAATATTTTCAAAACTTTCAATACACTATCTTCAGTAATACGCATTTACAGTATATTAAATTAACGAATACATTCTGTAAGGCTACTAAGTAAATAGGCCTATATCTGAAAATTTCACTTTTCTATAAAGAAAGTTGAGAAAATATGGTATTTCTTTTGAACAAAAAAATCAAACTTGTGAAATCTGAACATTAAAATTAAAACTTACATTTTTTATAATGCACTTATACTTCCAGACAAATCTAAAAATTAACATGGATACAGTTTTAATAAGTTCTCTTCCCTTTATCTATTGAATCAGTGCTGGCCATCTCTGAACATAGCTCGACCAAGCGGCATATACTACTTCTTTTGTCTGTCTCTTTCCTTTCCGCTGTTAAGCGCTCAGGCTCTCCTGAGCTCTAAAGCACGCGCTTGCTCCTGTGGGCATCAATTGACATCACTGATTTATGTGAATATAAATTAAATATATTTCGGTTTTTATGTACGTAATTCAATAATACATTGTTATGAATTTGATGGAAGTCAAATACTTTAAATCCTGAATACAACAGTTCTGAAGGGTAATCATGAGTTTATTAAGGCATAACTTTATTATTCTTTTCTGTAGCAGAGTTAGTGGCATGAGGGAGGTACTATTAGGACTGTATTAACTTCGCACTTTCTTAAACATCAACCATAGTACACCAACTATTTACTCTTCTCACACATACTGCTACCACCACCACTAAAATATTTTGATCAACACTTCAACCATTAATGCTTCATGATACTACTCTGATTGCTCTCTGCAATTTTTTTAGTTGGTTATTTAACGACCCTGTATTAACTACTAGGATATTTGGCATTGATTGTATTGGTAATAGCATGATGGTATTTGGCAAGATGAAGCCGATGGTTCGCCATAGATTACCTGACATTCACATTCGTCTTATGGTTGGAGAAAACCTCGGAAAAAACTACCAGTAATTAGCACAAGCTGGAATCGAACCCATGCCCGAGTGCAACTTTGGATCAGCAGGATCCTTGTCCTTGTAAGCTTTTTATTTGTTATACACATTAATGGTAACATTTTCACAATTCCCTTTTTTGCTTTAAAAAGCTAACAATTATTGTGTCTACTTACTGATTGATGTCCACGTTTTTCTTCAGTGATATCGTATACCGCATCATAGAATAATGAATCCACAGAGAACTTGATTTCTTCTTTTCACTTTTCATTGAAAAATATTCCAGCATAAACTTTTCAGAAATATTCTCTACTTTTTTTTACACCACTCTTCAAACTTCTTATATTCCTCTTCATACCTCTGTCGTAATTTTGTTGGAATTAATAAATCAGTACAGCTGTTAATGCAATACCATTGACACTTATATTTATAAATAGTCATGGTGACAATACCGACAATGATAACATTCTTCAAATGTTTCTTGTACATGGCCCTCTATATGAATCGATGACCTACAAAGCAAATGTATGTAGCTTCAAATGTTTCTCGTACAAGGCCCTCTATATGAATCGATCACCTACAAAGCAAATGTATATAGCTGGCAATAAAAATTTTACATTTAGACAATATTCAATTTTACATTATTTTTTTTATCAAAGCGGATGAAACTTTGTACGATACACATGTCGTAACTTCATGTTACAATAGTAGACTGGTTATCAAACTCGGCCTGCAGCCTTATTTGGTTTGTTTTGTGCATTCATAATCGTTAGTTGAGTGTTTAGTTTTGTGTTGTGGGTTTATATTCGTTTGCTGAGTGTTTCATTTACACAGAAACATTTACATAGACCTAAAAATATTGAAATAAGTATAGTTGTAGTGTTCAGTTTATTTATAGTTGTTACATTTAGTTGGATAAGTTGTAAATTATGCCTAAGAAGAAAAGTATTAGATCTGTACTTAGTTCTGCTCTGAATGAAAGAAGATGGGGTCCTAAAACAGTGAAACAAATTGAGAAAAAATTCTCGTTTTTCATGAAATTGTTCAAAGTGGCCACCATCAGCATCCAAACACTATTGATGCCACCGAACTGCTCCACGAACTAAGTTCTGTAATGTGTCCAGTGTCATAGCTGCACATGACGTTAAGTTTTGATTTGTTCTCGTAGCACATCCAGTGTAGCTGGCGTTTCCCAATAAACAACATCCTTTAGGGTCCCGCATATGTAGAAATTGGTGTTAGGTCTGGGGACTGTGCTGGGTACTCGACAGCACCTTTTCGACCTATCCATTAAGCTACAATTTCCCCGAAAATGAGAATTTTATCTGAATTTGTTCTAAAGTTATTTATAAACAAACAGTGTATACTTTTTTTGGGCTAATCTGTATTTTAAATCATGTTATGTTACATTAAAATTAAATTTCAAATGAAAATTCTGAAGAAATTTTAAGAAAACAGTAATAATAAATCTTGATCAGTATTACTTACTGAAAAAGAATATAGGCCTATAAGGTATTTGATTCTTCTCGACATGATTCAGTAGCAAAATTTCGGATGCTAACTGGTCATGACTGTTTGCAGCACCCTGTTTAAAATTGAAATTTTTTGTTCACCAAAATGCATCCTGTGTAACCTAGAAGACTCTTTGATGAATCAAGAACATTTACGAAAATGTCCAGCTTTGGCATCAGATTTTTTGGATTCGGACTCTAAATTATACTATAAAGCTAGAAGGCGAATGGAGAACTTCCAAGTGCCTGGGCAATAGATACTGCTGCTGCTACTATGTTACATTAAATCAAGTTTTATTTAATTTCCATTTCGACATGTACAAAACACAGTTCTGAATTCATTTATGCTTTAGATTGCATTAATGCAATTTCCCCAAAGTATCATTTGTCTCTACTTGGCAATGCATAAACAATGTCACATTACAAAAATTCTGCTAACAAGTTTGGAGTTAGACCTTCTATATAACCCTAAATTATATGTGTTTTTTTATGTTTTCACGGTGAATGTGATTTGGATATTGCACTATGTCCTGGAGCTAACATTTCTAACGTTTCGAAACTACATACGGGTTCCATGATCAGGGCAGATAGCCTAGGTAAGACCAGACAGTTCGCCTACTCTGCTGGGCATGTAGCGCCTGGCCGTTCCATGTGCTGAGCTCAAATGACAAATTCTGAGGGGAATATCTGTCAGTGACTGAGTTCTTAAGAGGCTTTTGAGACTCATATACCGGTACATATATATTCTTATATGAGGTCTCGCCATCCTCATTGAATAATCAATGAATCGATTCCAGGTGCTGGAACAAATTTTTCTCAAATTAATAGATATTTACAGTATAGCTATCAGAATGCTGCATTGGAGTTAAATCACTCACTTGAACTCGGTCGAGTGTCGCACCCTCGAGTGAAGTAAGATCGGTCGTGATACGCTCATAATAAATAGAAGCACAGTACAAGGTCATCTCACCGACATGTCTTATCTTGTATGGAAGGCGACAAATAAGATACACATAAGTTTTGCTCACACGGTAAAAATAAGGCTTTATTTTCTGCGTTTATGACAAACGTTTAATGGAACAGTCAATGGAACGTACCAAAACAGGAACATGAAGTTATAAATAGAATAGTATGAAAAACTTCGATATGCAGTTATTATTGCTAATTAATAATTATTCAATATTTGATTTACTACATATATAATTTGATAGGTCCATACATAGTGTTCCGCCAATATACTGCGACAATGTAGAAATGTTTTACAAAATATTATGATATAGCAGTAGATTAATAACAATATTAGTACAGAGATAACGTCACAGAAAATATAATAAAACGAATAATCATGCTGCACAACTGTTACAGACGCAAATATTGATACACTAAATATTAGAGATTATTGTTATTATTATTATTATTATTATTATTATTATTATTATTATTATTATTACTAGAAAACTTGGTACAGTTCTTGCATTATCGTGATTGTGTTCTCCGTTTATAATAATTAAATTTACATCC
Source organism: Periplaneta americana (assembly GCF_040183065.1). Classification (NCBI taxonomy): domain Eukaryota; kingdom Metazoa; phylum Arthropoda; class Insecta; order Blattodea; family Blattidae; genus Periplaneta; species Periplaneta americana. The sequence goes on from NC_091129.1 coordinate 42,122,546, forward strand.
AATAACATCTATCAGATGTGGCAAGAACAAAATCATTACGCTCGGCTTATACTGTTCGAGGATTTATCGCTCGTGACAATTTTACCCATCATGCATGTGCGCTACCTATCGGATTATGCTATGAACTACTTAGCGCTCAAGCGAAAACGTCTGATGCAGACCTCTGATGGCTACTTATAGTCATTGATTATTCAATGAGGATGGCGAGACCTCATATAAAAATATATATGTATATATCAATGTTAACAGTAACTCATGAACTGTTGTTGAAAATGACCATGAAGTCATTTAAATATGCGCTCCTGCATACATGGCTTGAATGTCTTAAATGCAGGTAGTAGGCTATTGATAATACAATGAGAGAATGAATTTAAATACTATTATAGTCACAATCATGCCATGGTATGAAAGAAAAATTTCACAACCTCGAGTGGGAATTGAACCTGCGACTTCCTGTTCTCCGGTCAGGCACTCTACCCGCTCGAGGTTGTAAAATTTTTCTTTCATACCATGGCATGATTGTGACTATAATAGTATTTAAATTCATTAATATGTCACATCAACGGACGTGTATACGTCGCCAAACATCGTAAGATGAAGATTACAATGAGAGAAGTTCGGCCGACACCATGGATCATGTCCCAGTGTGGGTCAGATGGAAAGAGCATTCAGCGCGCACAGCTGAGAGGTTCCGGGTTCGATTCCAGGTGCCCGAACGATTTTTTCTCAAATTAATAGATTTTGAGGCTTAGCAGACCCAAAAAAATTGAGTTATTATACCTAGTAACAATAGGTCTATACGTTTGCAATAATGATGTATCGTAACACTTGGTTTTCACTCACATCCTTCACTGTTGACAGTCATTCCAGGATGCAGAGTTTGGTGCGAGATTTGTGGCAGAAGTCTCTATACCTCTAAAGGCATGGCTACTACCTTGACTCGGAAGCTTGTGGGGGACTAGAGAGGAGATATCAATTTACTACATCTCAGTATGAAACAAGGCTAGCCTTCTGCCACAATAATATGTCGCGCTATATTGGTGTTCTGGGGGTGATGATGGTCGCCTTCTCGTGGTACCCCCTGAACTATGTTTAATGAACATAGAAAAAAACTACCATCCAACAAATACAATCCAAAGTACAATATTCCGAATATTCCGGAGGTAAAAAATTCCCTTCATTCAGATCTCTGGACAGGGACTATTTTAGCATTACATAACAAGACAAAACACAATATAATTCTACCTCAGCTGAAGTCTTACAGTGGAATGCTGGAGGCCTTAATCAAGCCAAGAATACTGAAATACATAAAATTCGAATAGATAAAGACATTGATATGTTTGCAATAATGGAAGCCAATGTTAAAGCTGAACAATTACAGTTCTTTGTTTTCAAGAAGTACAATACATTTCTGGTTCATTTGCAAAATTTTTATAACAAATGGACGATTGAGAACGTCAAAATTAAAGTATTATTTAGTGCATATTCTGCATGTATTAATATAGTACAATGTCTCTGCCATAGTAATCAGCCACTGTACACTCACCTTGCTTTACAGCATTCTGTACAAGCATCGATGAATCTTTGATGGCACGACGAAATGTCAGGAGTGTTATAGGACAAGACAGTGGATCTTTATAGAAATAGAATGCCTTTATTTTTGTATCAGATATTCTTTAAGCAGTGTATAGTTCTTAGAATAGTAACAGAACTAACTTCAGATCAAAAATGAACAAATATTTTAAATATCTTAATATCAAATCTTTTACCTAATATAAAATAATATCTTGTTCAGTAACTAACAGAAACCATTCTTTCATCATCATCATCATCATCATCATCATCATCGTCCTTGCAGGTATTAGGCCTAGTGGCCTGTTATGGTCTCTGTCCATCTTTTCAGGGGCGTCCCAAAGATCGTCTTCCATGTGGTATATAGCGGAGAATTTGTCTTGGGAGTCTGGAACAGAGTCCCAAAGCCGGTTCAAAGGCTATAAGGTGGCAACCCCACCACTGAACTTACTACTCCTCGGCTAGCAACCGATTAGTAGGACATTTATATGTTTTCAAGTCTCTGAACCATTCTTTCAGTAACAATTATCTTAGTAGATTGCCCTTAAGGCGAAGATATTTGAGCTTTAATTTCTTTAATAATAGATAAGAAAAAAATTAAGGCTTTGTTTTGAATGATGTAACAGACATGACATGGAGTAACAGATCTGACAGGTAACAGACATGACAAAGCAAACATAAGCATGTGCGAACCTAAAGTTTTTTTTTTTTTTTTTTTTTTTTGCTTAAAAATCTCCAAAATAGCAACTTAGCTACTGCACATGTGTACTATTATGTCCTCTTGATCTTGACTTTATATCTTGTTATTTGTGGAAAACACAACACAAACAGGTCTGACATAGTAAAAATGCATGCTTAGACTAAAACACAAAGCAAGAGTATGACACACAAACTCGCCAAATCAAAATGGGTGAACATAGCAGTACAATCAAGATGGTTTTTTGTGCATCATCTTGGCTTGTGCTGACATCTGTGGGATTTCTTTTTCAACTGTGTACCCATAGGAACAGAATGGTGTATCAGAGCTGACTGATTTACTGGACTAGAGTAATTATGCAATCATATTATAAGGAAATATAAAGTCAGACACAAATGAAGTATTGATAATATCAACTGTTTCTTTAATTTGTTTTTCTCAATTACATTATTAAACAGTGCTTTATCTGTACATAATCGTGCTCCATTTTAAATTACTTAACTAGTGTGGACACGGCATTTTAGCTGTTACTATGAGAATTTTATTTTATTCTCGTGAAATATTTCACATCAAGGAAATACTTCTTGTGACGTTTACTACATTAGTATTGAAACTACTCTCTGTTAGGAATTTATAACTCTATCGTTACCGGTATAAATGCAATAATTGGAAGGGTATGAATTGATGGACCTCATTTGTTATACAAATTCTGCAAATGACACTTCTACAACAGGGAGCTTCTACCTGAAAGCCAGATTTAAATAATATATTCGTTACTTCAGATTTGTCTTCCTCAGTCATTTGTTTAATAATGTTGAATGTTAAAGTTACCGTATTCCTCTTTCGATGCCAACTAGTATGCCACTAGCTCCTTGCTTGCTTTGGGATATAAAGGGAAGAAACATTAAAAAAAGATTAATACAAAACAAAATTATTTCACACATAACAATAAATATTATACACAAACTGAAGGATGGCCAATGGGTTCACCTATATCAAGTATATTAGCTGAAATCTTTATTCACAACATAGAACAAACACACATACTAAACACTGACAACAAACACGCGGAGAAAATAATGTACTGGCGTCGATATGTAGATGACATAATAGTTCTATATAATGGGAACAAAAGATAAATAGAAAACCTACATCAACAACTCAACAAAATACATCCCAAATTAATGTATACAATAGAAACAGAACATAACCAAGCTATAAATTTCTTAGACATCACCATAACCAAAACAAATAATACACATGAATTCAAAATATACAGGAAGCTCACCACAACTACAACACACATAAACAATTCATCAAACCATCCCCTACAACATAAACATGCAGCTTTCCGTACAATGACACACAGATTAATTAACATACCAATGTACAATGACAACTATACTGAAGAAATGAACACAATAAAATATATAGCACAAGACAATGGATATAACCCTAATATGATAGACACACTAATAAAAAAGGCAAAACAGAAACAGAGCAAACAAACACAAACACCGCATGAGAATAAATAAATAACATTAACATATCACAATACCAATACTTACAAAATTGCAACTTCATTCAGAAAACTAAAATACAAGATAGCATACAAAACAAATAACACAACGCAGAAATACCTAAATAATCACGTCAAATATTCAAATAACTATAATTCAACTGGGGTTTACAAACTAAAATGCAATAGTTGCCCACATTTTTACATAGGACAGACAGGAAGAACCTTTCAAACAAGATATAAAGAACACATTAAAGATATAACCAAACCATACATCACATCAAATTACGCAGAACTTATTATCAACAATAATCATGACTACAATAATATAGAAACAGATCTGGAAATTCTACACATCACACCAAAAAGTCCACAGTTAAAAATCTTAGAACAATATGAAATATACAAACATACAATAACACCCCACAACATATACTTAATACACAATTACAGTTCAATACCCACACATTATTCGACATCATGATACATAGCACACAAACAAACACCCCCACCCCTACAACTGACGAATGCAAATGGCAGTATGCAAGATCAACAGGAACATCAGTAGTTCATTGGATACTGAAGATGAAGCAGAACCAGCACCGAAACGGGCCGTCTGTCTAAGGTACATAACCTTTTTAAAAAATTTTAACACTTTTAACGTGTCTTTAAACAATTTTAAGTTTTTTAAACAAAGTCTTAACATGAACCAGAATCAATGACATTAAAAGTAGCTCGTGATTCAGCCAGAAAACAAGCAGAAGAGAACAGTAATAGAGACAATTTTATAGACTGGAAGCTTGTAAAGTGACCAAATTTAAGAAAGAAGTACTCTCAGCCAATAGGCAAAGTTTTAACAATTTCATCTCTAAAATGGTCTATAGAAAAGATGGTATAAAAGCTTACCAGAATTTATATCTAATATCACAAAGAGTAATCCACCAAGTAACTCACTTATAATTTACAAAAATACACAACTAACAGACCCCCAGGTTATTGCAAATGCCTTACATATACATACAATAATACATAGAATCACAACAACTCACAAAAAGTTAGAAAAAAGCATGAAAAAAATATGAAGGTGAACAAAAGAAGTGTGTTACATGAAACACAAGAGAAGTGTTTGTTGCTAGTTTCACAATCCATGAACTAGATGCAGCTATTGGGACTCTTACATCCAATGAAGTCCCTGGTCCAGATTTAATTCATTCAGAATTTATCAAGAACCTTGGAGACAAGTCTAAAAAACCATACTGAACAATTTACAGTACCGGTACCTGCTAACTGAAAAAGAAAAACATTACCAGTATTATACCCATTTTGAAGAAAGGTAAAATTTCATCTAATATTAATAACTACAGACCTATTTCTCTGACAAGCCAGATATGGAAAATATGGAAAGAATGATTGCTGCACGTCTCAATTGGTTCCTTGAATCCTACAACTTTTTTTAAAAACAGCAATCTAGCTTTATACAATACCACTCACCCAGTGGTGATATTCAAAAAGTTTAACAATCAATTCTCATGTATGTTAAACATATACAGTATATGTCCATGGTAATTGCAAATATTACCTAGAAATATTTTAACAACCAGTTCGTCAATACTGGTGCGAATCGGCCGAACATCAGCACTGCACCCACCTAACGAACAAGTTGATTATTTCAGTCAGAGTATTAAAGAAGCCATGAACAAAAAAGAACATACTCCAGTTGTTCATATTTCAAAAAAATTTCTTGAGTTGTCAGATTTCTGTCATCACTTACTTTTTAGTTTCACAAAAATTAGACTTCAACAAAAAATTTGATAACACAATCTCAAGGGTAAAAATGGAACTCTCTGCATCATAATCCACAGTTAATTCCCAATTTACCGCGCAAATCGTCTGTAATTGCATTTAGATTGGCAACAGGTCATGACTGTTTGGCCAAGCACCTGCATAGAATTGGACTATGTCAATCCCCTAACTGCTCATTGTGCAATTCAAATCAAGAAATGGGTTCTGAACACCTCAAAATCTGTGCTTCAGTGGCTGACCATGACAATATCTTTGAAAAATATTGGACTGCAAGAGGTTAAATGACTTTATTGTCAAACACCTGGCATGAGAAAACAACAACAACTTACTTACAAATGGCTTTTAAGGAACCCGGAGGTTTATTGCCACCCTCACATAAGCCCACCATCGGTCCCTATCCTGAACAAGATTAATCCAGTCTCTGCCATCATATCCCACCTCCCTCAAATCCATTTTTATATTATCCTCCCATCTACGTCTCGGTCTCCCCAAAGATATTTCTCTCTCCAGCCTCCCAACTAACACTCTATATGCATTTCTAGGTTCGCTCATACGTGCTACATGCCCTGCTCATCTCAAACGTCTGATTTAATATTCCTAATTATGTCACATTATCAATATTCCCTTCAGGTAAAAGTAAATTATGATTACATTAGTAATTCAAATTATTATAATCAATAATATTCATAATAATACATGCACACACTTATAAATGCTGTCACTGAATATCTATACATAAAACTTCCCTACAGGAACACAAAGAGATTCACTGCAAGCACCTATTGGCGAACAAACGATTGACAGAGAGAAATGTTTTGCAAGTGAACTTTATGCCTGACCAGGAACCAGTACCTGCGTTTTAAATCTCAACAGTTGCGAGATTGTCAAATCTTTTGCGAGAGTTGTACCAGTAAACTTTTTGTTTTGTTTTTTGTTTTTTTAATTTTCTCATGTATCCCTTAATGAATTTATTCTTTTTAGCCTCATTTTTTATATTACAGAGAATGGATTTTGCTTCTGCATTGGACTGACACCATACTTCAATTCCATTGGTATTATATATGCTTCTTTGTCTCATATGGTTCTTTGCTTCAGTAAAGTCTCATTTTACAAACCTATGGATCAACAATTGGCTCTCTTCTGACAAAGGAAAAATTTTAGTCTGTACAAAAGAAACCAAATGACCTGGAAATGTACAAAAACTTGCCCAGACATGTTCAAACATTTTTCACAAGAGCCAGAACAGGTCACATTGTCACTCAATTATACCTACACCGATTTCACATTTCTGATAATCCTACTTGTCTGTGGTGTAATAATCATGATGAAGATCTGGAACACATTCTTCTATACTGTCCATCCATAAACCACAAAAGAAGTAAATTAAAATCATCAGTACCAGTTGCAGAAGATACAGCCCTGCAGTATATACTGACTATACCCCAACTCTGGCTACTAGCAACAGGCATCTATAATGAACACCGATCAAAATACCCCTCATTTCTTGTGAAAAACAGCTGAATATACTACAGTGGACTATAGTGGACTTTATGTTGTCAGCAAACAGTTGGATACATTAAGAAGATTGATTGATGTATCCCTTAATGAAATCAGTTGAAAATTTGCAAGGTTTTTATTCACATCTTCATTCACAAGAACCACTACTTGAGATAAAAATTTTTTCTGCCATATCTTAAAATTTCGAAATTTTTGGAATCTTTTTTTCTACAACCAAACACCATTTCCCTCTTAGCTCCCACAATTTAAAAATATTTATAAACTCTTTTGTCCATCTTGTTCCAGTAGGTTGTGGCAGCAGTGTGAATTAATATCATCAAATTATTTGTAGTGTTAGTAGTAATTTTTTAATTTTTTTAATTTTCCTGAAAATTTTCTTTCAAATATATATTTTTTTATTTCTTCTATTAGTAATAAGAGAAAGATATTAATTCACATTGTGGATCATGATATATATATTATCCACGCAAAATTTCATGCAGTTATCTTTAATAGTTTCTTTATTATGAGGGAAATGGTTTGAAAATTAAAAAAAATTGTAACTTTCAGAAAACAAGTGACAAACTTACAGACAGGCGGTGTTGACTAGAACTCTCTTGGTGCATATTTTGGGCCAAAGCTCGGAAACTAATTTAGGAATTTATCAAATTCTTTCACAGACAAAAAGAGAAAATTCTATACTCCAGATTTCGGATAAAATAAAATATATCTGTTTTTTGTATCAGTTAAGCTGGAAGTTCACCATAAAATAATTTTAAGTTACTTTTGTAATATTAGGAGAATCAGTATGAGCATTAAAAATATATGGACTAGAATAGAATTTCAGCAGTATAACAAGTTGATAATGAATGTATTCGGGGTTTCAACCAAAAATATATGATAATCCTGCATAACATGGTAATCCTACATAACATGATAATCCAGTAGTCATGACTGCTGTCCAGCAATGGAGGAAAACATATTGGGGTTTGAGTTCGATGTTTTGTGATCTGTCACTGGTATGTTTACAAAAATTTCCTCTGTTAGTATATGTTGTAGATAGAATAATATTATTTTAGTGTATTTGATCGTTTGTAAGTAGTATAAAGAAATGTATAGGCCTACAGAGAGTTCCCATGCAGACCAGTCCCACTCCAACCTCCAACAAATCTGTTATAGGATGGCAAGCATTCAGGTGTACTGACAAGTCTGTGCATACTTCTCTATACTGACAAGTCCCACTCCACTCCTTACCGCTTGGCTTCCTCAGGACAGGTGCTCTGCACTACTGTCATTAAGCCGTTGAAACATTACTACCTGGGACTGCTGTATAAGAACTCTAAGTTATATAGTATAGGAAAATAAGTGAACACAGCCTACCAGTAGGCCTATAATACACGTTGGTTCAGCGAAGATAAAATATATTATGTTAGTAGGGTAAATAATTATAAAATTAGATGGTAAGATTGAAAAATTCCAATAACAAGGGCAAAAACCCTTTAAACAGAGTAATAAATCTAGGGTTTTGATTTAAAAAATGGTGAAAACCTAACCTAAAAAATAGTGAAGAATGGGTTTAAACTGAAAATATGGAAATATTATAACAAAGAACTTCACCTGTGGTAGAATCTGTTCCATCTACAACAAGTGCTAGTCATAAAAATCCCAATTATAGAGCTTTCGAGATTATTAGGTTGTCGTTGTTTTCTAATGCCAGGCGTTTGACAATAAAGTCATTTGACCTCTTGCACTCCAATATTTTTCAAAGATAGTATCATGGCACAGATTTTGAGGTGTTCCGAATCCATTTCTTGGTTTGAGTTGCACAATGGGTAGTTATGGGACTGATATATTCCAATTCTATGCAGGTGTTTGGCCAAACAATTATGGTCTGTTGCCAATCTAAATGCAGCTACAGACGATTTTCGTAGTAAATCGGGAATTAACTATGGATTATGATTCCGAGAGTTCCATTTTTTCCCTTGAGATTGTGTTATCATTACAGATCCAGGCATAATTCAAACAGATCTTGACTGTGCAAAGCAATGTTGTGTTTTAATTGTGGTAAGGGAACTATAAAGACAAAAATAACTGATAATATCAGGCTTTGCCTTTAAAATATTAGTAATCTGTCAAAGTTCTGGCACCTCATTGTTGCATTTTTCACCATTGAACCGAAAAATGTGTGAATAATTGTTTTTTAACATAATTCTTTTTTTAAATTCTGCTTAGACCATGAAAGTTTTAGATGGACGAAAAGGAAGGTTAAAAACGACAAAATTCTTTTGCACTGAACAGTAACCATCTCCTCATCTGCTATAGAATATTCTACACAGAGTTCCACCACTTTTTTCTCCAGAAGAATGTAATACCTGTATGAAAGAAATTGCACCCAGTCCTTTGTGTGTGCACCAATGTAAGTACCAGGGTCCTATTTGAAGTTAATTGTAAACGCATTTTAAATATGGGTCGAGGACATGCAGACAAGGAAATATTTTCTGTTGCTACAGGCATATCAAGCTTGTCTTCTAGTGCTTATAGCAGCCATATAGCCTAGGTAAGTAAAATATAGTACCGATATCAGAAGAAAAAAATTCGATTTCAGCAATGAAGTGAAACTCATGCTGCAGTTTGACAGGCACATTCTCAATCAGATATTAAAAAATGATGATATTGTGTTGGTATTGGCATTGCTGTTGTTGTTGTTATCCAATGCTCCTTAGCAATGAAGCCATCAGCTGTCTTGCAGTCCAGTATTTGCGTACCGGTAATGTTATGAATGTTCAGGAGAAACTTGCAGTTAACTAGATGGTTTCTGTCCATGGCTTCATTCCTTCCACAAAAACACAATTTCGTGATTGAATAGTGCCAATCTTATAGTGTTTCGCCACGCAGTCATGTCCAGTTAGGAGACGAAAAGCTGCTACATTAGAATTCCTTAACTTAGGATTATCTGGTATGAGATTGGGATTGAGTAGAAATTGCTACCATGCACGATCTTTAGATAATACCTTCACTGTAAATGAAAGGTTGGGTTGTAATATGTTGCTGTAGTTGGGAATAATCTTTCTTAGCAAGCTGGTCTGCTGATTCATTGCCTTCAATTCCACAGTGAGCTGGAATCCATTGTAAAACTATTTTCTTATTAAGATTTTGGAGCTGTTTCATCATGTAACTACATTGATACCAGTATGCTTTGAAAATTCGAAGTGAATCATTATTGACTATTGCCTGGATAGCTGCTTTGGACTCAGTAAAAATAACAGCACTGGAGAATGTTTTGATTGTTCGAACTAAGTTGTTAAGAACAGTGTCTGTGATTCCCATATATTCATCAAAGCTTGTAGTACCCTTCTCAACTGCTTTATAAAATGAAAAAAGTTACCGATACTTATGCCTCCCGCTCCTGCATTATCATGACTGTCCAGCAAATAGCCATCAGTGTACATTTAGTCTGAAGCCAGGTTTCAGAAGAATATTTATTATGAATTGTTTCTATTGCTAGTTGTTTTGCTTCTACTGAAATTAATATCTCCTTTCTTAAGTTCTTCATAAGGCTGATTTGTATGCATGTATTTATTCACACTGCAAATGGGTATATACCCGGTGGCAGTGGTAACTAATTACAGTTAATAATGACAATTAATAAAACACAACTAATAAAAAACAATAATAATAATAATAATAATAATAATAATAATAATAATATTAATAATAACAAGGAGCATCCTAAATTAAATGAAGTGTGGTCACTTAAAATAATAATTAAAGTAAATCTAATTTGTATCTTAACCCTAAGTTCGAACTAAGACCCACGAGTGTGACAGGTTCATACCTGTACCTTTCGGCACTACACTTATTTCACTGTCAACGCACTCACTGCACTGATTCTACCTGATTTCACTAACACTTCTAACCATTTCACTGTTCAAATACTTTGCACAACTACTTCACTGACACCAACACACTTCACTTACACAATAGATTTCACTGACACTACACACTTCACTGACACAACACACTTCCTCACTGATAGAACACTTCAAATAACAAGATATCAATTACACCCTTTAAATAGTTGTGTATAATATACTACCGTCTATTAGTAAAGTCCTTAAGCCTATTTTTAAATACATTTTTTGTTATTGGTAAAGTCTTTAGTAAGTCTGCAGGTAAAGCATTCCAATCCCTGATAGTACGATTGAGAAAAGAAAACTTTCCAGTGTCCGTCCTCTGTCTTCTTTCCCTCAATTTATATGAGTGATGGTTCCTTGAAGAGTAATTTGACGGCTGCAATCTGTTTTTTATTTCGCTCCAGGCAGGCTCACCTCTGTGTGTTTTGAACATTGCGCATAATCGAATTCGCGTTCTCCGGTCCGTGAGTGTGTCCCATTTTAATAGTGAATTATTACGACAACACTTGAGAGCCCGTTTTTGAATCTTTTCCAGCGTCTTTATTGATTTCAGAGTTGATATTAACAAATTCTATTGGATTCCTTTTTATTTTAAACTTTTCTGTATGATTGGGAAAGTTGAGGTGATTTTTAACTTTTTGCACTTTTTGAATGAACCCTTCCTATGTAAGTAATTTTGGTGGTAAAGCATTGTACTTTCTCCAATAGTATGTATTTGATAGTCTGATTAATTTTGCATGTTGGATTACCAGTACTGTTTGTTATTCAAAATCTTGTACCAGAGATCTCTGATGAGCAAAGCTCGGAACTTGGGGACTTGTGTCTGCACGTGACTAAGCAACAGGACTTCAATGTCAACAAACTCCCGCTTCCAGCACGGAGGTACTGCCAGAACTGCTAGAAAAGTGGTTTCTGGCTGGAACAACATATTGAAAGTATTATGGTAGGTACGTAATTTTATAGCATATATATATATATATATATATATATATATATATATATATATATATATAATAAAAATAAACATGAGCAATATATCAAATTTACTGTTCTGCTCTGTACATTTTATTACACTGTATGTCTACTTACTACATTCGAAGATTTTCGAACCCATAACTTTTTCACCTGTTAGTTACCGGTAAACATGATTTGAAACGAGAAACACTTATTTTCACGTCACATGAAGTGATGGGAGCGAACTTAAAATATTGAATGATTTCACTATCACTGTTTTCCGTTCGATTTTCAGGAGTTGCTAGCTATCTGAGAAAGATAAGTTAGTATATCCTAAATTTTTCTCGAAAATAGTTTTCAATTTGTGTATCACTACTAAGGCAAGTCCTCTATGACTTGATCCATGGCTATGGTCAAATTTTCCATCAATTTAAAGGAGTGCAATGTCTTTCAATGAATTCCCGTTTTCAACCTCTAGTTTGTGTGTGACACAACTTACAAATTATAAACTCTCCATTCGAAGAAAATAATGCATCTCCTTCGAATTCCTCCACTAAATTCTGTACTGTAGGCTACCTAAAATTATAAAATACGTGTTATTCGAATGGGTATTATAGAAGTTTGAAAATACATTTTTTCAATTTCTCAAAGAGACCATTTATCTGTAATTCTCTTAATATCATTGGCTTCGACATGACACAGTTTCGTTGTTCTTCTTCCTGCCATTCGATGTGACCACTTTCTTAGTACACACCACTGTCCCTGAGCACTTGCAGTGTGAGCTTTGTGTATGTTGTACCTGTAACCTTACTCATGCGCATGACACACAAGTCCCCAAGTTCCGAGTTTTGCTGATGAGTAGGGCTAGGATTTTGATAACCTATAAATCATGAAAAAATGTCCTAAAAACTATGCATTTATGAATAAAAATCTTTCAAAAATGCCCTTAAAATGCCCTAAAAATTGATCTTACATAATTGGCTTGGTAGGAATATTAATATTTAGACTAGTACCAACATTCTAGTTTATTTAATTTTACATAATTTTTCTAAGTACAACACTTTAATTAATTATTTTACCTGATGTACTTCCATGTAGTCCAACACAAGGCCGCTCTTATCCGGAACTAGTAGGTACCGGTATAGAGGAGTCTATATTGAAGGGTGTTTTGATCTATTGCGTGGGGGTGTACTACATTAAAATGGCAATATTTGTGTAGAAAAACGATTAAAATAATATATAAAATAATGGGTATTAAATTGAAAAATATATAGAGAAAATCTCAAAGGAAATAAATACTATTTTACATTAATAATGGTGATTTATGACCAAAATTAAATGAAAATGCCCCAAAAATGACCGAATAAAACAAAAAAATTCTCTTATGAGTTTTAGCAGGTAAAAAATGCAAAAAAATGCTCTAACAAATATGTTTTAAAACATTCCGTTTATCACATAACATATAAATACTAAAGCAGGAATGTTTCTGTCTTACTAGAAAAAAGATGCAATTTCATCAAAATGATGAGTAAAATGACATTGTAGACACTCCACTGCACTTGTATGATGCGAAGACATTTATCATTGTATTTTATAGGTACTTGTAGTTTTAGATATCTTGACTAGGTTAATAATTTGATTTTAAAATTCTTTCAAAATATCCTACTGTAGTTTCTGTTCCTAATATGAACAGATATGAACCAAAGAAGAATTTAAAACTTGGTATGTAGACCACAAATCAAGTGGCAAATATGAAAAACTGTGTTGATATAGGGGACACTCGACTAATTCCGCAGTAGTTTGCATTAAAGTTTATTTTCACTCTATCCCAGTGTGAATTATTTTAGTTTTGAATATGGGTCGACAAATGGTATATCGATGGGCTAGTTCTAATACCATGTGTGTGATTTTTCCAAAATTTTCAGGAGAGACTTAAAACTGTTTATTATTTATACAGTTTATCTATTTGAATATCTGAAAAACATAATAATCAGTAAGAATACTACATTCTTACTGACTGTTGTGCTTTTCAAGTGTTCATATACCATATGGCCCTGAATATAAGCCTCACTTTTTAGCCAATTTTCAACTGCAAAAAATCAGTGTGTGGCTTATATTCGCTACCTACACTTTTACATACCATGTGCTGTTTAAAAATTACGGTATGACGCAACAATGCGAACTTCTACCTGGCGTTAAAATTGTGTTTAATTATTGTTTCGTAAGCTTATATATATCAGCTCAGTTTCAGTAAAAAGTTGGATCCTGGTAAGAAAGCCAATATGAATGATCATTTAGAGCGAAAAGCATCATCATGCCAAGGAATTCGGCGTAGCTACGATGCAAGTTCAAACTTGCAGTTGTGCTTTATGCCAAAATCACAACCAACAGAGAGACTGGAAGAAAGTATGGATTGGACGAATGGAAAAAAGAAGTTTCAACGAGAAAATCGCTCAGCGGATCAAAATGTGGCAAATATCCGGAACTTGAAACTAGAATTCTTTCCTCCGTGCAAAATAAGAGGAAAGATGGGATGTTTATCACACGAGAAATAATCCAACTGAAGAAAATAGTGAGAATGAGAGTGACGAAGTGAATACTGGCAGTGACGACAGTGAATAAGACAATAATGGTAATGTGTATCAGTTGCGAGTGTGCTGTACCATTTGTTAGGAAAAATTTTTACATGTAAGTACAAGAAAATAAATGTTTTTTCCCTTAATCCGAGTGCAGCTTATATTCATGCATAAACCTTTTTTTTTTTCCTTTTTCCCCCTCGAATATTAAGAGTGCTGCTTATAATATGTGGATGACTTATTTTCGGGTCAATATGGTACATAGAATGTATAAATAATAAACAGTTTTAAGTCTCTCCTGAAAATTTTGAAAAAATCATGTGGTATTAGGTCTTGGCCATTGATATCCTCCTAAACCATGTACCAAAACATCGCACTATTAAGCGTGTAAATATAGTGGAAATTTTATAAAACATGTGGAGTTTACACATTTTTCCATGGTGTGCGACATGTATCTAAAAGGTAAGCAATGTACGAAGGCTATTTTCTTCAACCTTTGATACAGCATGAAATGAAAACCAGAGTGACTAGCAAAATAATTTTATTGACAAAAGTTGAGTACACCTTTAAGCTACTTTCCAACATAATTACCATAAAGATTGAAAAATTTGTCATATCAGTGCACCAGCTTTTCAATGCCTTCTGCAAAAAAGTTCTCATCTATCTGCTGAGCCAAGTCTGCACGGTGTCCCAAAGCTCCTCATTGGAGTGAGAGTGCTATTCCTCCAACCACTTCTGAAGAGATCAAACATTTCCTATTAAAATCACTGAAGATGTTTTTAGTTGATGTAGCAGAATGTGGACGGCCATTGTCATGCAGCAAGACATTATCAGAAGACAGCATGCAGTCACAACAGTGGATGGAGGCAGCATTTCACGACATAATACAGAGCTGTAATTCCCAATGTAGGCAGTTTGGCAGAAAAGTGCTGAGATGTAATTCCAGATGTAGACAGTTTCGCAGAAAAGTGCTGAGATGTAATTCTCTATGTAGGCAGTTTGGCAGAAAAGTGCTGAGATGTAATTCCAGATGTAGACAGTTTGGCAGAAAAGTGTGGAGATGTAATTCCAGATGAAGGCAGTTTGGCAGAAAAGTGCGGAGATGTAATTCTCGATGTAGACAGTTTGGCAGAAAAATGCAGAGATGTAATTCCCGATGAAGGCAGTTTGGCAGAAAAGTGCGGAGATGTAATTCTCGATGTAGGCAGTTTGGCAGAAAAGTGTGGAGATGTAACTTCCGATGAAGACAGTTTGGCAGAAAAGTGCGGAGATGTAATTCTCGATGTAGACAGTTTGGCAGAAAAATGCAGAGATGTAATTCCCGGTGTAGGCAGTTTGGCAGAAAAGTGCGGAGATGTAATTCTCTATGTAGGCAGTTTGGCAGAAAAGTGCGGAGATGTAATTCTCGATGTAGACAGTTTGGCAGAAAAATGCAGAGATGTAATTCCCGATGAAGGCAGTTTGGCAGAAAAGTGCGGAGATGTAATTCCCGATGTGGGCAGTTTGGCAGAAAAGTGCTGAGATGTAATTCTCTATGTAGGCAGTTTGGCAGAAAAGTGCTGAGATGTAATTCTCGATGTAGGCAGTTTGGCAGAAAAGTGTGGAGATGTAACTTCCGATGTAGGCAGTTTGGCAGAAAAGTGCTGAGATGTAATTCTCGACGTAGGCAGTTTGGCAGAAAAGTGTGGAGATGTAACTTCCGATGTAGGCAGTTTGGCAGAAAAGTGCTGAGATGTAATTCTCGACGTAGGCAGTTTGGCAGAAAAGCGCAGAGATCTAATTCCCGATGTAGGCAGTTTGGCAGAAAAGTGTTGAGATGTAATTCCCGATGAAGGCAGTTTGGCAGAAAAGTGTGGAGATGTAATTCCCGATGAAGGCAGTTTGGCAGAAAAGTGCGGAGATGTAATTCCCGATGTAGGCAGTTTGGCAGAAAAGTGTGGAGATGTAATTCCAGATGAAGGCAGTTTGGCAGAAAAGTGTGGAGATGTAATTCTCGATGTAGGCAGTTTGGCAGAAAAGTGTGGAGATGTAACTTCCGATGAAGACAGTTTGGCAGAAAAGTGCGGAGATGTAATTCTCGATGTAGACAGTTTGGCAGAAAAATGCAGAGATGTAATTCCCGATGTAGGCAGTTTGGCAGAAAAGTACAGAGATGTAATTCCCGATGTGGGCAGTTTGGCAGAAAAGTGCTGAGATGTAATTCTCTATGTAGGCAGTTTGGCAGAAAAGTGCTGAGATGTAATTCTCGATGTAGGCAGTTTGGCAGAAAAGTGTGGAGATGTAATTTCCGATGTAGGCAGTTTGGCAGAAAAGTGCTGAGATGTAATTCTCGACGTAGGCAGTTTGGCAGAAAAGTGTGGAGATGTAACTTCCGATGTAGGCAGTTTGGCAGAAAAGTGCTGAGATGTAATTCTCGACGTAGGCAGTTTGGCAGAAAAGCGCAGAGATCTAATTCCCGATGTGGGCAGTTTGACAGAAAAGTGTTGAGATGTAATTCCCGATGAAGGCAGTTTGGCAGAAAAGTGTGGAGATGTAATTCCCGATGAAGGCAGTTTGGCAGAAAAGTGCGGAGATGTAATTCCCGATGTAGGCAGTTTGGCAGAAAAGTGTGGAGATGTAATTCCAGATGAAGGCAGTTTGGCAGAAAAGTGCGGAGATGTAATTCCCGATGAAGGCAGTTTGGCAGAAAAGTATGGAGATGTAATTTTGGATGTAGGCAGTTTGGCAGAAAAGTGCTGAGTTGTAATTGCCAATGTAGGCAGTTTGGCAGAAGAGTATGGAGATGTAATTGCTGATGTGGGCAGGTTGGCAGACATAGTGTGAAGATATAATTGCGGATGTAGGCAGTTTAGCAGACATCGTGCAGAGAAGTAATTCCCAATATAGCTAGTTTGACATAATGCGGAGTTGTTAGTGTTGATGACAATGGTAAGAGGAATATATGTAGGCAAAGTTGTGTAAGGATTAGATTTTAATTTTGCTATTAGATGGGAAATGAATATGGACTTTTGAAATAAGTCGAGAATTTATATGACCGAATGTGTTAGAGAGAGAGATGGCCTATTAATTAGGAGAAAGGGAACAGAAATTTAATGGCATAGCACCACGACCATGAAAATTGTCCAGTTCTTTTCTTAATCTGTCGGTCGCATCAGCCTTTTGTGTCAATGCAATCAAATTATCTTCTATGCTACTGTACAATTGCAATTTTTTTCTTAGGTCTTCAACTTCCAACCTTAAATTTTGTACAGTAACTGTTCTTTCTCTTCTAATTCCTTTACAATTCTCTAGTAGTTTTCAACTTCCTTTTTATTTCGTCATATGTCCCACCGAGACACTGTTTAAGACCAATATTTTCACTCAGTAGTTTGTCTCTCTGATCCCTGATGTCTCCCAGTATGTAAAGATTTCCTTCCAAATCAATGATTTTGTTCTTCAGTGCAGCTTCTTCCTGTTTACTGCCACACAACTCCTGTTGTAATTGCTTTTTTTGTTTTGTTAGAACTTGATTTTCTTTCTTCAAGTCATTTACATGTGACTCTAACACTGCCAAGTTTCCAGCCAACCTACCTTCATCTTCTTCAATGAATTTGAAATATTCTTTCAGTGTCCGCAACTCTTGCTTAAGCTGTGCTGATGCTTCATCCGAAGTTCAGATGAACTTCAGTAGCAGCAAATTTATCTTTCATACCTAAGCCTGGTTTAGCTTGCGAAGCCTTCAGATGTACCACTGCTTCTTCCTTCTCTTTCCTTTATCTGTCCTGTAAAATAATTTACGATTAATGTTGAAGAAGTAGTAAAGTTCTAGATTTAGTTTCTTGCTTTCAAGATTATTAATATTGTACAATGAAACAATAGCGCGACATTATACAAGCCTTCAGTCTTATATTCATACCATGTGCTATAGTACACAGAGTGACTTATTCCATCCTATTTCCTTTTGTCTAGTAATAACTTATTATACTGGTAGTGTCAAAATTAGAAATAAATAAAACTGTGTAAGGTGCGTCTCTGTGGAGGCTGAATGGTCAGACCTTCAGACTGTCACACAGGCAGCCCAGGTTCGATTCTCGGTCAGGTCAATGAAAAAATCCATAGTGACACTTGTGGCGGACAAGTTCGCAGTTGGGTTTTTTCCCGGGGCTCTCCTGTTTATCCCCAAATTAGGCATTTACATCATTCCGTCACCATTTCTCCATTTCGTTACCATTCCATAGCATTCCCCAAGCACCGCCTGGCGACATGTGGAGGGTGCTGGCCTAGGGACGAGTGGGGTTGCCTGTTCGAAACCTGGGCACACAGAGAACCTTAGTGTGGTCAACCAGTGTAGTTGGGAATGCGTCAGCTGAGGGTCAGCGCAATAAATCTTAACATTTCGCAGTTCTGGGCAGTGGCGGCCCATCCCTATGTGCTACAGTGCTATAGCACAATGATAATTTTTGCTCAAATAATGTGTTTGTAATACCATAGTATTTGATCTGTCATTTGACAATTTCCCGTGGTTATGTTCATGACGCGTTATAGAGTGTCTAGTCTTCTCTCTTTGGTGCCTCATGGGGTTAGTTGTGCTACTCAAAACTCCACATGAGAATGTAGACTGTTATGCGCAAGTGCGAAGCTGAAATCACTGTTCTGATTGGCTATTTTTAAACGGGAAAGTGCTGTAGTCAGCTTCAGCACTACACAGCTTGGGGATTGCAAAAGTAAAAGCGTTACGAAAGAATGCTTGTTTGTGGAGGAACTCGCAACTATTTACAATGTATTTGGTAATTCAAGTGTCCGACTGTTACAATACATAGTCTGCAACAATTTACAGGATCCATTCTGTGAAGTAACGAACTTGTTAAATATTTTAATTACAACACCAATGACCACTGCTGAGCCAGAAAGATGTTTTTCTTGCTCGAAACGCATAAAAACGTTTTTAAGGAACACTATGTCCCAGGATCGTCTCACTGCTCTTGCAATACTGTCAATAGAAAAGAGTATGATGTCCAAGATGGGGGGTTTAACACCAAATGAGAAGTTCTACAGTACGAAAGAACGTCGTATGGACTTCATATTTCATCACTAGGTGAGATTCAAATTAAGATAAATACATATAAGTGTATACAGTGGCCGATACAGAGATTGTAGCACACTCATTATTTTGACCACCAGCCGCTACTGGTGCTGGGCCATAGTGCTCCTCTTCATCCAATTCAATTCAATTCATGTAAGGTGTGTTATGCTCTGCTGTAAGATTATAACACCTAGAAATTACTGTAAGATCTGTACACAGGCAACTGGTGTAGCTCGACATTGCAAGCCGGACTCGACATCTGAGGCTGTGCTCGGATACGGGTTGTGCTGGTTACCCAATGGAGTCCCCCCCCCACCGAGGTCTTTTTCAGATGTAAGACAAATGTTAGTTAATTCCACGGTGAATCCTCAGACTCATATAACTATTGTGCATCAGGAACATGGAAAATCTTCAAGTTTAAGATACAGAATGCAAGAAATTCTGATGACCAGAACTGGAAAGCCGATGTTCAGCTGTTTAAATCCTTATGTATGTATAAGTTGCATATATAGTCGTGCTCACTCACACATTAATAAACAAACATGGCATTAATAATATAAACCACCATATTACATCACAGACGATGAAAGAGATTACTATCTAATATTAAAAAGAAGAATGAGAATCATAATAATAACAAAAATATGTCAAGAATTTAAATTTAGAACAGACTTCTGTTAATCTACGGCAGTCATGTCAATTGATGCCCATAGGCGCAAGCGCGCGCTTTAGAGCCCAGGAGAGCCTGAGCGCTTTACAGCGGAAAGGAAAAAGACAGCCAAAAGAGGCAGTATAACTTATGCCGCTTGGGCGAACTATATGTAGGGATGGCCAGCACTGATTCAATGGATGTAGGGAAGACAACTTATTAAAACTGTATCCATGTTAATTTTAGATTTGTCTGAGAGTGTAAGTGCATTATAAGAATGTAAGTTTTAATTTTAATGCTCATTTTCACAAGTTTTTTTTTTAATTCTCAACTTTTTTATAGAAAAGTGAAATTTTCAGTTATAGGCCTATTTATTTAATAGCCTTACAGGTACTGAAATAATGTTTCGTAAATCTAATATACTGTAAATATATATTACTGATGATAGTGTATTACAAATTTTGAAAATATTCGCATGGGAAATGTTTGTAAGGAAATGAATTAACAAATCAACTACTGTTATGGTACATCATAAGCAAAAGATATGTGCCTATGTGTTGTAAAAATGTCAGCGCTATAGCTTCAGCAGGTTACGAGAAAATAATTTAATATTCTGAAAATAGGAAGTTGCTCACCAATATCACTTTAAAAGATAATGCGATAAGAGTTTTGTTATGGAATATTAGTTACACTTAAAACATATAATTACAGTACCTAGGTAACTTTGCTTTGTAACTATAATATTGCTTTGATTAGTTCATTGATTACTTTTATAAGGTTAAATATACCATCAATATTAATTCTAACTTATCATGTCATACTCAATCTCTTTTTTTTTTTTTTTGAACGGGGGGATATCACTTTCTCTATGAATGAAGTGTTTCATCCATAGTATAGTACTGTATAGTTGTACTGCCATGGAATTTATGTGAATATTCCTTCTTAACTTTTTATTATGTTATTAACATTTAAAACGTAACTGCAATGTTAAGAAATTGGTGTTAGTACTTTTGTTTTATAGACAATATAGATAATATCAAACAGAAAGAAGCCATATAAAAATAATGACATAAAATTTCACGTTCCGTTTGAAGTTTGTGCACCACTGTTTTCGTAATCCAACAGGCTGCTTAGTTCTCCTTTTATACCTAGCGCTTGATGCCCGCCCACGACGTCAAGGTCAGAAAAATGCTCTGATCTAGGCCTACGGTCTCAACAAAACACAATCTTGTTATAGGATAGACCTATAGGTTATGTCGTTTTGCGTTCCATTCATGATTGCAGCATAAAAGTCAGTGATGAAAATTTTATTTTACTTTCATCCTATGGAACATTCTAGAACTGTACAGATGTAGCTACTGTCACCAGTGTTAGAATAACTACTAGTGGTAGACATTGGCAGATGTCTGCAGAGCACAGCTCTTCACAAGTTTCATCAATCTCTGGCAGATGAATGTCGGCATTGTCGGCTGCTTACCTCGTCATGCTGCTGTGTATATCAGCAGGTGGAGGCATGTGTTTGGCTGGTTTTGATAAACACTCACAGGAGTACGTATCTCAGTTCTTGTTTCACTGTGCTTCAGTGTAGTTTATTTCTTTCATTTGTGTCAAATATTCATTGAAGGAACATATACACATATATCGTACATAAGCAATAAGAAGTCGTGTGGCAAAAAACGAGAAAATCTCATATTATGATAATTGCCCATGCTTTATATTATTCTGGTTCTTGTGAACGGAAAAAAGGTAGACATAAATTTCCGTGTAGAACTACAATCTTAAATTTAATGGGCATAATTAACAAAACAGGTTCTTAGCATAACCATAAAATAAGAAAAAAAAAAAAAAGATTCTGTGTGCTTATTGATGAACAACTTATTGAAATAACATCTGCTTTGAAATGTAATCCTTTAAGGGGTAAGGTACAGCTTACAGCAGTAAAATTTTTGGAAATATCCAACATTTTTTTCCTCCATTACTGTATCTTTTACAATAATGAAAATTGGTATGTATAAAACACTATCCTTCTGCTATATGAAAAAAGATATTTTTACGATTTAAAAAAAATTATTTATATATTTTTTTTTATAAATTCAAAATGGTGGCAGTTCACTGTGCAGTGATGAAGCGTTTCCCTCATAATTCATAAACTTGTTAACTTTGCCATGTTCTCTCTCTTTTATTTTATTACTGAAACTCATATTTACAATATCATGCTCTGTCTACTACATTCCTTAAAAAAATTTTTTTTTTTTTCATTTTGTGTTGGAAGAAAGTACTGATAATTGACCATTTTTTAAATGCATTTATTTTTTATCAGACAATCTAACAAAGGTAGAGAAGTGATCTCGCATCATATTGTAGATAAAATATGCGTAAATACAAACAAAAAATTTCATCACAGAATGTTAGATAGTTTTTGAGATATGTGGGAAATGCTTCATCACTGCACAGTGAAATGAATGAAAAAAAATGTAAATAATTTTTTTTAAGTCGTAAAAATATTTTTTCATATAGCAGAAGGACAGTATTTTACACAAACCAATTTTCATTATTGTACAGGATACAGTAATGGAGGAAAAAAATGTTGAATATTTCCAAAATTTTACTGCTGTAAGCTGTACCTAACCCCTTAAAATCCCTGAAATATGTAGTGCAAGGGACAGAAATTTCTAAAGGTTGTGCAAGACGGGGAACAATACTGGTGAAATTAAAGTACTAAAGAATTCCAGAAGTTGAAAAATTAGTCCCAAGATTACAATCATAGAGTTCATTTTTGTAATTGGATACTATAAAAGTAAATAACGAAGAAATTGATACCAGATCAATTTTTTTTCTCCAATGGGGGCTTAAATCCTCTGAATGGCCACGTAGTAATAGTAATAGGACTACTGACAACTGAATTCAGCAAAGAAGTCAACAATCGTGAATGAGACTCCATTGTATAATGAGAAAATAGCAATGTGATATATCATGTCAATTTTTCGGACTATTGTCTCATGAAGGAAAAGATTAGGAACTCAAAGAAGGAAGCCTGGAAAAACTACTGCGAGGAGATCAATGAATTGGCTCCTGCAGCAAGACTCCCCAGAGTATTTTACAAGAACTCGTCTGCCAGACTAGGACCTCTATATCTATTCCAAAATTTACCACTACAAATTGAAGAGCCACTGAAGCATCTTATGCAAGAGAATTTTTCTGATCATGATGTTAAGAAAGATATAACTGAAACAGAGAACAGAAGACCATTCTTTCTCAACATTTCTCTCACTTTGACTCCCATCTAACGTGAGAAAAAAAAAGTATACCGCTGATCAGCTTTTGAAGTGTAAATGTCTGTTCTGAACAGATCAACTCGAAGTTAGTATTTATTTTCTTACTCTTCAAAATAGATTTTCATTTCGAATTTTTATTGACTGTGTACGTCAACAGTAAAAGAGTAATATTACGTTTAAGTTTTGCTTATTTTTTTAATTTTGCTGCACTGTAGCTAGGTACACAATCAGCTGAAATTATTCTTATTATTAATTATGTAAGTTCCATCTTTGTATTGCGCTGTGGGTGCATGCAGTGGCGGCTGAGTGACTGAGGCAAGTGAGCCCGGGCCTCAGTCACTTGGCGTATCTGAAATCAAATTTTGTTTTTATGTAATGTATTAGTTATTTGAATAAAGCTTATATCGCTGTAGAAGCATTTGAAAACTTTGTGATGTAGATAGACCTGTTTTGCAGTAAAATTTGTTTCTGAGGCCAGTATCGCTCATGCCAGGTCTGGCTTGTGACCTATTTTCCAGTAAAATTTGTTTATGAGGCCAGGATCACTCATGCAAGGTCTGGCTTGTGATGTATATAGACCTGTTTTGCAGTAAAATTTGTTCATGAGGCCAGGATCGCTCGTGCCGGGTCTGGCTTGTGATGTATATAGACCTATTTTGAAGTAAAATTTGTTCATGAGGCCAGGATCGCTTGTGCCGGGTCTGTCTTCGCAGGCTTTTGAGGTTGCGCTTAAAACGTTTTAACTGAGGCACAATTCGTCTGGCCTGGTCAGGTTTCACTCCTCCCAACCATGGACCGGCCTCAAGGGTAGAGTGGGGTGGGAATAGGGTGACTTGTCTTCCTAAATAGGCCATAAATAACAAACATTCCAGCTCTTTGGCAGGCAGAGACCCACACTATTCTTTCCTCTTTTGTCTTAGTTTATGACTTAAGCGAGGGTGTTGTACTATTGTACTTTGTGTAATGAATCTGGGCCAATGTTGTAATGTATTTCGGAAAATATAAATAGAAACAAATGCCAGAAATAATGCTGGTGTAGTTAATTCATTGTTAGAGTGTCCTTTTTTGAGAAGAAATAATATTGAAAGAAAGGAAGTCTTAAATAAAGAGAGAGCCGACCGAGATACCTATGACATCGCTGACAATTTTTCTGACAGATAATCTTAAAACGCGAGTTTCTATTGCATCTTGGTATGGACAACATAAATGGTTAAGTGGTAATGTGGTGCAAAATAAACTTCTCTGTTGGCCTTGTTTGTTGCTGTCAAAGGAAAAAAATAAAAAGAAAAGAAAGAAAGGGGAATTTCAACACATAATATGGGTTGCTTCATCACACTGAAACTATCACTGAAACTCGCAGCATAACAGCTTATTTTGTGAGTGAAATTATTATTTTTCATTACTAGTAATAATAATAGACTAATATTAATAATAATACAGTAATAATGATATTAATAATATTATAACAATAATAATTAATATCATAAATAAACATTTTCTATCGGAGGCACTTAAACTAGTTGCATCTGGCCTCACCGAGGATTTCGATCACTGGCCGCTACTGGGTGCACGGTGTAAGGTATCAATATTTGGCAACAATTTTTCCTTATATTTCGACTAGTTTAGAAAATGAACATCATGAGAAATTTGGGCGGTACCTATATTGAGTAGTAAAATCTAGTGTCTTACACCTGCCCAGCTATAACAGCAGGAGGGAAATCATTGTGCCAACCACACACTATCCCAATACTGGTTCAATGACTGTTCATATCTGCTAAGGCACGTGAATGTGAGGCCAGCAGCTGGCTAGTTGGCCCTTCTCCTGCGTGAGCTATAGTGTCATGGATAAAAAGATCCATGGTTACTGACTGTGTAAGTTAACTTTATTATTACATATAATATGTTTGACCTGAATGCATGTGAGAACCACATGGAACACAGTTATCTTATTGAAAATTCATGTTGAATCTTTCGTACACTACTTTTAACACTTGAATATAAATAATTGTAGGCTCTGAGGATGGTGTTAAGTAGCACCGAAACAGCTGTAAGCCGCACATGCTTACATAATTAACACGAATTTTTCACTAATTATGAATTTCTTAAAACTTCTGGCATGTCATTTTGTAAATCAAAACATAGCAAATCAAATCCTGTGTCACTTTCATAAGAATAAAACATTGTACAAGAGCAAATGTTACATATTTGAAGATAGTATGAAATATGTACCAGATATTAATATTATGGGACGCTTATCAACCATTTTTCATGTTTAGGATATCTTACCATGAAATTGATCAATTAAGGGAAGTTACCTTGTAAAAATCTTAAATATTAAGTACAGAGTATCCCAAAAAAAATGTATACACTGTTCGCTCATCAATAACTTTGAAACAAATTGAGATAAAATTCTCGTTTTTCGAGAAATTGTAGCTTAATGTAGGTGTTCAAAGTGGCCACCATCAGCATCCAAACACTATTGATGCCGCCGAACTGCTCCACGAACTAATTTCTGTAATGTGTCCAGTGTCATAGCTGCACATGACGTTAAATTTTGATTTGTTCTCGTAGCACATCCAGTGTAGCTGGCATTTCCCGATAAACGACATCCTTTAGGCTCCCCCATATGTAGAAATTGGTGTTAGGTCTGGGGACTGTGCTGGGTACCCGACAGCACCTCTTCGACCTATCCATTAAGCTACAATTTCCCCGAAAATGAGAATTTTATCTGAATTTGTTCTAAAGTTATTTATGAACAAACCGTGTATACATTTTTTGGGCTAATCTGTATTTTAAGTCATGTTATGTTACATTAAAATTAAATTTCAAATCAAAATTCTGAAGAAATTTTAAGAAAACAGTAATAATAAATCTTGATCAGTATTACTTACTGAAAAAGAATATAGGCCTATAAGGTATCTGATTCTTCTCGACATGTTTCAGTAGCAAAATTTCGGATACTAACTAGTTATGACTAGGGACTGGATTTTTATGTAATTACATTTTATATTCTTTCAACTTAACCGTATATAAATAACAAATCTTTGCGAATCTTGTAATTACTATTAATATATTAAAAATTGATACTACATATTTTTACATATTTACCCCACATTACATATTATGGCTTGGTATTACATAAATCTACATATTTCGGGGTTTTATTCATTTTTACTTCTCTAAAAGGAAAAAAAAAACTTTTGCTGGGGAAGTTTACAATTTGAAATACACAGATTTAAAAAGTCTTTTTGCCTATCCAAGAAAGGATATGTTTCGGGACGAAACATAACGTCCTTAGTTCCAGAAAGTAATAGAGGCACTCACCCCATACTGCCCACTGTAAATATGAGTGAACAAAAGGCAACCTTTCTCATACAACTACTTTGTATTGTAAAAAATTGCTCAGAAAGTAGTGTTGCCTTCATGCGGTGGAGTGGGATGAGGATGACATGATTTGTCTCGAACTATAATTGTTCTGCACACGTCTTAACAGGCTGTTCCCATGCAATTTGCAACCTTACCCACCCTCTTCCTAATCCTTCCAGGGAAAACTCATATCAAATCTGACATGAGCCGCAATAAAGTAGCCGACTTTTGAAAAGAATCTGGAGTAAAGGAACAAACTGGTAAGATGTTGATAGATTAAAATAAATAGCTTTTCAGGTTAATGCTGGACCTCTTTACTTTAAATTTAGTAGACCTATACGGAAATGGGATTTTCCGAGCAATAATTAGAAAGTATGGTTCTCGGCTGGAATAATCCTACCCTTCTGAATGAGACAGGAATATCACTTTTCAGACAACAGTTTGTAAATGCCTATAGTTTGAGGTTTGTAGGTACTGGTACATTGTTTCTTACAGGGAGCAGCTAAAATGCATGTATCCCACATCTCCTATTTTCTCCTAATCCAGTAAAGCGAAACAGTACTTGCAGTTCTATCATGTCATTCATTTCACTCAGTTCTCTAGTTTTAGTACTTACAGTATAATGTGCAAGTGAGTTTATCTACTGCTTTTAACTAATTAAAATGGTCCCTGTATCTTCCCTAACGACAAAAATAGAATCATGGATTGCGATTGACGAAGCTTTCACTACAGATGGAAAAATAGTAATGTGTCAAGTGTGCGGTAAAAAAGTCGGGTGTTCTATGAAATCACAACTGGAGAGTCTTATCTATCCTATACCTGCCAGATATTGATATTAAATATTTTCATGATTTTACATATTTTGGTACATATTCAGCTTATATTTCTTACATAAATATGTACCGGTACATATTTCACACCTTGATATTACATAAAAATCCGGTCCCTAGTCATGACTGTTTAGCAGCACCCTGTTTAAAACTGAAATTTTTTGTACACCAAAATGCATCCTGTGTATCGTAGAAGACTCTTTGATGAATCAAGAACATTTACGAAAATGTCCAGCTTTGGCATCAGATTTTTTGGATTCGGACTCTAAATTATACTACAAAGCTAGAAGGCGAATGGAGAACTTCCAAGTGTCTGGGCAATAGATACTGCTACTGCTACTATGTTACATTAAATCAAGTTTTATTTAATTTCCATTTCGACATGTACAAAACACAGTTCTGAACTCATTTATGCTTTAGGTTACATTAATGCAATTTCCCCAAACTGTCATTTGTCTCTTCTTGCCAATGCATAAACATTGTCACATTACAAAAATTCTGCTAACAAGTTTGGAGTTAGACCTTCTATATAACCCTAAATTATATGTGTTTTTTAGGTTTTCACGGTGAATGTGATTTGGGCATGGCACTATGTCCTGGAGCTAATATTTCGGTCCATGATCAGGGCAGATAGCCTAGGTAAGACCAGACAGTTCGCCACTCTGCTGGGCATGTTACACCTGGCTGTTCCAGGTGCTGAGCTCAAATGACAAATTCTGAGGGGAATATCTGTCAATGACTAAGCTCTTAAGAGGCTTTAGGGGCTCATATACCGGTACATATAATTATATTCTTACTAGTGGCTTGTGCAGCAAATTCTGCAAACTAAGTTCATTAGATGTGCAAATAAAAATTTTTCAGATTTATTTTCAATGAATGCCAGACATTTTGAAAGTTATTTCCTGCCATAATAATGATGTATATTCCCTCTGAATGTTTTTTTATGAAAAATACTTTTTCTTGAACCTATTCACCTTCAGTTTTTGAGTTTCAACGCGAAAACGCAAGTAACAATGTCAGGACAATCAGTGGTGTTTTCATTTGGAATTAAAGCAATAGCTATTTCAAGTCATTGTGGATTGTAGGTGAAAGTTAAAAAAAAGTTGGGTTTGCTATGCTTTCGAACAATAGACATAACATCTTGATATAGCTGCTGCATGTAGAGCTTGAAATGTAGAGGGTAAAATCATTTTATGCTGCTAAGAGATCATGCTGAAATGATCGAGAGACTACAAAATTTTGATCTTTCCTTAGGAACTGTAATTTTTGCGTTCTCTCGAGCCAATACTGAAGAGAATGACGCATATAAATATCTACACCACACACTCTTAAGTATATGAAAAAGACCCAAACCCACTTAATTAATAACTATAAAAATATTTGAATTTTCATAACAATATTATTATATTATCTTACGTAAATTTTGTAGTTTATATATAAAATAACCGCCACTCAGTAAATTGTAGAAATGAAGATCTAATTTAAGATATTCTCAACGGCTAATTGTATAACCCCAAAACATTTCACTTTCATATCATCAATATAGCATTAATATGTATAATTAATGAAAAATAGTCACATCCTGGCATTAACTATAATAATATTTCATTTCTAATGGTAATAATGTCATCAAACAACCTCAAGTTTTGTAGATTTTAATATCCAACACAAGCTGTACTCAGAAAATTACACATCGCAGAATCAGACTTGTAAATTATTTTTAGTAAGTCTTGAAGGCTTTAATAACCAATTGAATTTGAACTCTAAATATGTCAGCAATCCTGCAGGTCATGGCCTTTGTGCAATAGCCTATTGTTTATTGTAGTGTGTATTTTGTTCTATTCTGAAATGCAATTAGTTCTCAAAACTGACGAAAGATGGATTTTGGAAAATAAGAAAATTATGTAGGAAAACTAATGCTTCACTGAAAGTTACTTAATTGATGAACTAGTGGACTTACTCGTGTTAAATATGTAATAGTTCATCAATTAATTATATTCAAGTGTTAAAAGTGGTGTACGCAAGATTCAAA
Source organism: Periplaneta americana (assembly GCF_040183065.1). Taxonomy (NCBI): domain Eukaryota; kingdom Metazoa; phylum Arthropoda; class Insecta; order Blattodea; family Blattidae; genus Periplaneta; species Periplaneta americana. Next base: position 42,152,292 of record NC_091129.1, read on the forward strand.
ATGGATGAAAGTTACTATTTTTCTGAAAATCCTTGGACGCCAAGCTTGAAAATGACGGGTCATTCATTAAAATCCATTCAGCCGTTTTCCCGTAATTTCCATTACCAGTTCAAATTATATATAATGGATATGAGGTCTCGCCATCCTCATTGAATAATGAATGAATCGATTCCAGGTGCTGGAACGAATTTTTCTCAAATTAATAGATATTTACAGTATGGCTACTTATAGTCATTAATTATTCAATGAGGATGGCGAGACCTTATATAAGAATATATATGTATATATCAATGTTAACAGTAACTCATGAACTGTTGAAAATGACCATGAAGTCATTTAAATAAGCGCTCCTGCATATATGGCTTGAATGTCTTAAATGCAGGTAACAGGCTATTGGTAATGCAATGAGAAGAGTTCGGCCGGCACCATGGATCGTGTCCTGGTGTGGCTCAGATGGAAAGAGCGCTCAGCTCAGAGGTTCCGGGTTCGATTCCAGGTGCCGGAACGAATTTTTCTCAAATGAATAGATTTTGAGGCTTAGCAGACCCAAAAAAATTTGAGTTATTATACCTAGTAACAATAGGTCTATAAGTTTGCAATAACAATGTATCGCAACACTTGGTTCTCACTCACATATAACAATGTATCGCAACACTTGGTTTTCACTCACATCCTTCACTGTTGGCAGTAATTCCAGGATGCAGAGTTTGGTGTAAGACTTGTGGCATCTCAGTGTGAAACAAGGCTAGCCTTCCACCACAATAATATGTTGCGCTATATTGGTGTTCTGGAGGTGATGGTCGCCCCCTGAACTATGTTTAATGAACATAGAAAAAAACTACCATTCAACATGCTCAAATGACAAATACAATCCGAAGTAAAATATTCCGGACGGGACTATTTTAGCATACCATAAAAGACAAAACACAATATAATTCTATCTCAGCTGAAGTCTTACAGTGGAATGCTGGAGGCCTTAATCAAGCTAAGAAAACTGAAATACATAAAATTCGAATAGATAAAGACATTGATATGTTTGCAATAATGGAAGCTAATGTTAAAGCTGAACAATTACAGTACTAATTTTCAAGAACTACAATACATTTCTGGGTCATTTGCAAAATTTGTATAACAAATGTACGATTGAGAACGTCAAAATTAAAGTATTATTTAGTGCATATTCTGCATGTATTAATACAGTGCAATGTCTCTGCCATAGTAATCAGCCACTGTACACTCACCTTGCTTTACAGCATTCTCTACAAGTATCAATGAATCTTTGATGGCACGACTAAATGTCAGGTGTGTTATAGGACAAGACAATGGACCTTTTACAGAAATAGAATGCCTTTATTATATAAGATATTCTTTAAACAGTACATAAGTCTTAGAATAGTAACAGAACTAACTTCAGATCAAAAATGAACAAGTATTTTAAATATTTTAATATCAAATCTTTTACCTAATATAAAATAATAACTTGTCCAGTAACTAACAGAAACCATTCTTTCAATAACAATTATCTTAGTAGATTGCCCTTAAGGCGAAGATATTTGAGCTTTAGTTTCTTTAATGATAATTAGAACAAATTAAGGCTTGGTTTTGAATGATGTAACAGGTCTGACAGGTAACAGACATGACAAAGCAAACATAAGCATGTGCGAACCTAATTTTTTTTTTTTTTTTAATCTCCAAAATAGCAACTTAGCTACAGCACACATGTACTATTATGTTCTCTTGATCTTGACTTTATATCTTGTTATTTGTGAAAAACACAACACTAACAGATCTGACATAGTAAAAATGCATGCTTAGACTAAAACACAAAGCAAGAGTATGACACACAAACTCGCCAAATCAAAATGGGTGAACATAGCAGTACAATCAAGATGGTTTTTTTATTTTTTTTTTATTGTCGTGATGTAGATTTGTACATAAGTTTCAGCCTTATATATAAATAAGACTTTTACTTTAAAGTAATATAAGAAGATATTAAAATGATTTTTCGTTCCAACTTAGTTATCCTTTTCTTGAAGGCATTTAATTAATCTAATTTCGCTTCAGGTAGCCAGAGCTCGAATGAGAGGGTTAGGATGATTCAGCAACTTTCGAGAAAAGTTATTTGAAATTCTTTTGATGAAATCATAAAATGATTCAATCTCTAACATCTCTTGGAGTTGTGCATTTGATGTGGTATAGTCAGCACCAGTGATTTTTAAGCAGACTGATCGTTGAATTGCATGTAGTCTTCTGATGATTCTTGGATGAGCGGAATTCCAAACTTCACAACCATATGTCATCACTGGTCTTATGACCGATGTATAAAGCCTTACTTTGAGGGGAAGGTTAAGATACGGAGATCTAATCAGTGGGTATAAGTGAATAAATCTGGCCAGAGCTTTGTTTCTTGCATATTCTACATGTTCACTATAGCGCAGACGTTTGTCGAGAATCACTCCTAGATATTTAACTTCATTCTTGCAGTCAATGTTTTCTGAGAAGAGACGAAGGCAATCTGGTTTTTTAGGTTTCCTATGGGTGAATATGATAGCTTGTGTTTTTCCAATATTTACTTTTACTCTCCAATTTGTAAGCCACGTTTCTAGAGCATCGAGTTGTGTTTGTAACTTGATATGGGCATTGTTGATGTTGAAGTCACTTGTGTAATACACAGTATCGTCTGCATATAACCCTAATTTACAATTAGCAGAGCGTGGCATGTCGTGAACATAGAATAGAGATGTGGTGCAATTATGGAACCTTGTGGAACTCCTGAGTGAATATTTTGAACTGCTGAAAGTTCATTTTCCATTTTAACTTGAAAGGTTCGATCTGAGAGAAAACTGTGAATTATATGTATAAATCCGTCGTCTATGGTGAGTACTTGTAGTTTATGGAGAAGACCAGAGTGCCACACTGTATCAAAAGCTTGAGCGATGTCGAGAAAAACTGCCATTATATGCTGATCTGTGTGAAAATGATCTTTGATGTGAGTAGTAATTCTTTTAAACTGATGAGTTGTGGAGTGATGTTTCTTAAAACCGAACTGCTGGTGATGAGTTCTTGATGGTGTCTGAAGAAGAGGAAGTAGACGTCTTGCAATGATTTTTTCTAAAATTTTTCCGGGAATACTTAGCAGACTAATAGGCCATCTGTTATTAGGAATTGTTGGGTTCTTTTTCGGTTTAGGAAATGTAACAATATGAGCATGTTTCCAGGATCTAGGGAAATATTTATGTTGCAAGCATGCGTTATAAATTTTTGTAAGATGTGTAAGGGCCAATTGCGGAAGGTCAGCTAACATTTCAGTTGTGATTTTATCTGGTCCAGGTGATTTCTTTTCTTTACTTTCGAAGATTGTAGTTTTTACTTCTGTGGACGAAGTTTGAGCAATATCATGTTTGACGGGAAGACTTAGTAAATTCTGTATTTGAGATTCTATATTATGAATGAATTGTATATTTATTGGAGTGTTGTTTGGCCAGAATCTCTGTTCTAAGGAAGTTGCAACGACATTCACTTTATCAATTGGTTTGTAATATCTCAATCCATTGTTGTCAACTATTGCTGTATTTGAAATTTTCTTTGATGTGCCTTGTAGTTTCTTACTTAAGGACCAAAGCTGTTCTGGTTTTTCTGTTATCTTTTCAACTGCAGATTCAAACTCTTGTATTCGGTGAGATTTTATTTTTCTTTGGAGAGCTTTATTAAGTCGATTATAGCATCGTTTAGCTTGTGGGTTACCAGTTTCATGCCAATTCTTTCTTGCTTTATGTTTTGCTTTGATAAGGAAGAGAAGTTCATTATTTTCTTGCCAGTCGAGGTCATGATCTTCTATGCAATTGGAAGAATTTCTATAAGCGTCATAGATAGTATCAGTAAAGATCTGTATACCGGATTCAATATCATCTTTAGTGACTAGATTTGGATTTCCTGGCAGAGTCTGTGTTAAGGTATTTTCAAATAAGTTCCAATCAGTATAATACTTCTTACGTGGTTTTTGACAAGAAAAAGAATTAGCTGTATTAATAAGTATAAGAACAGGTAGGTGATCTGAATTAAGAGCGTTTAGTGGTTCAATGATGGGGGGCATCCCATATGTTTTGAGAAGAAATATATCTAGGACATCAGGTAGTTTATCTTTTTGATACGGGTAATAAGTTGAAAATATTAGGGCGAGAATGTAGTAATTGTGTTCTTCTGCATGTGCGTGGAGTACGCGTCCTTTTGGATTTATTAATCTTGAATGCCAGGATGTATGTTTTGCATTTAGATCACCACCAATGATAAATCTGGGGTGTGCACTGATGATTTTATCAAGTTCATTGGAAGAGAGATTTGAATTAGGAGGAATATATAGGGATGCAATCATTACTTCTTTTTTATCGAGAAGGAGTGTTATAGCTGTGATTTCAGCACGCGTTAAGCCAATTATTTGGACTGGAGCATAGGATATATTTCGCTTGATGATTTTAGCAGTACCTCCTCCACGTCTGTAAGGCCTGTCAGAGCAAATGATATCGTAGTTACGTAATGTGAAACGATCAGTGGGTTCCATGTGGGTTTCTGTGATGAGAGCAATGTCGATACTATGTTCAAGTAAGAGATATTGAAGTTCATAAATTTGTCGTTTAATGCCATTAGCATTGAAATTAATTATACGAAGGTTTTTAATTTGTATTGGTTTAAGGAACATTTGCTTCTGGAGTCAGTATTGTTGTAATTGCTGCAAATATTATGACTAGTTTAGAGAATGTATCTGATGCCTGTTGCAATTTTAATGTAGTTTATTTAATTTGATTAATAATTTTTGTAAAGCCTATGCTTTGAAGAAAAGTATAGAGTTCTTTAATATCCCCCATGAGTGTGTTTGTAGTAGTCTCTGTGTTGGAGTTCGTTTTCGTCCAAGCTGGATTAGGTGTAACTTTTGGCAAGCTTGGGAAATCATGTTGATTAAAAGTATAACCTATTCCTCTATTTCTTAGTCTCTGTTCTTTCAGATCTTGTTTTTGTTGCAGTACATTTCGATGTTGAAGAGCTATGTTACATTGTCGGTAATTAGCAGTGTGTGATTCACCGCAATTTGCGCAAGTAGATGCGACTGATGGCCCTTTCACTGGACAGTCTTCAAGTCTATGATTGTTACCACATTTTACACGTTTAGTAGGTAGGCAACAGCCCGAAGACGTATGGCCATAGAGCTGGCAATTATAGCATTGATATGTTTTTGATTTCGAGTTGTAAGTTTCAGTTAATATTGATTGGTGACATATATATTTAAGATCATAAACTGTTCGCCCAACTTCATTATTTTTTAAAGAGACAACCCATACTGGTAAGTTAAATTTTTCAACAATACCTGTTCGTCTGTCGAGTAGTAGTGAGCTGTCGAACACCGATAATGGGAAAATCTAACATTAGTAACTCTTCTTGTATTTGTTGAGCAGTTACTTGTACTGGAAGTTTCTTGATCACGACTTGTAGCGGCTTGTGTGATTTAGGAGTAAACGTATAAAATCCAATATGCTTATCTTGAAATAAATTTTTAAGCTTGTTAAAAGCTTCTTCTGATGAAACATGAAACTTTGTTCCCTGTGATTGATTGTATATTATTCTTATAGGAAAGCCTAACTCTTTCTCCAGGTCCCGCTGGTACTGAAAATAGTTAGGACATTTAGGAAGTATAGGAACAATGATTGGCGGAAATCTAGCAGTTGTTACTTTAGGAGTAGCATCTAGCACCTCTTTTTGAGATTCATCATTTCCACAAGGATCGTGTGAAAATACATAGTTAGTTTCCATATTTTCTACAGTATCAACATTTAGCTGGGAAAGTGGGTCAAAATAATTATTTGTAGGAATCGAAATGAGTTCTTTTGAATATGAAGATTGTAGTGTCTTGAGTTTGTCATCTTGATTCATACCTGATGTTCCTGAAGTTGGTGGTGCAGGTTGTGATGTTGATGTAACCGAATGTGAAGTATTTTGAAATATTGGTAAGTTATGTACTTCAAGTAATCTGTTTGGATTGATTAATTCTTTCTTAGCTGAAGACTTTTTTGATTGCTTGACTTTATGTAACATACCTTTTTTAAGGTGTACGTTTTCGTTCGTGGCCCTCTGTGAAGAGTTAATTCTGAAGTATCTTCTTCAATTGGAGTCTGATAGTTTATTTCTTGTGGATAATTATTTGTTTCCTCCATAAGGATTTCTTGATTGGTGAGGCAATTGTTAGGATCAGTGTCTTTTATCACAAGATTTATAAAACAATAAAACGAAGAAGAAACAGTATATATAATTTAATTAATATGTTATTTAACACACTAAACACTAAATAATCACTCAACACAAGATGCGTAACACAACACAAATAATAACACTGGTCAACAAAATTAAACATATTTTTTGTTAAAAGATAAAGAATGGGTGATTCTTATAGCATTTGTCGTGCTGATTTCAAATCTGTTTCCAAAATTTTTCTATCACCCAAGGTTTTTAGTAACTATATGAAATCGAATTCAAACTTTTATAGTATTGATACTTTGTAACATTTTACCTAAAATCATATTTATTTACCTTAAATGTGTGTGAAATACGTAGATTTTAGGCTATACTTCGCTTGAGAAATATTTCTTTTGAATATCCAGCAATAGTCTGACAGAATATTTGAGCTCCATTTTTCCTGGCAGTGCTTTTCCATTTCAGAAAAATCCCGATGAAAACATTTTCCATTTTCGTCGATCACTATCCGAAGGTTTTAAGGAAAAGAAAAATAGATGAGAATCAAAAAAGTTGTTTGGAGAGATATGACCTCCATCACGTTATAGTTCTGAATCGACTCACTGACAAGTTCTCTGTAATCTTCTGATCTGTGGTCCTAGAAAGTAAGTCTCTTGAATGATCCTTAGGTTCCCGGCATATCATTGGAACTGGAAAAGGCATGTGATGGGATCCTTTTAGCCAACCAGTTAATAGAATCACATGGAGCACGACAGATTTCAGGGTCCCAGTTCATGTCCTCATCTATCTTTCAATCAAAAGAACACTCGTAAGCTCTTTTAACTAATGTAATAAAATTCAAAGTTAACTACTCACAAACGCAACATAAATTTTTTATGTGGTTTATACAGCATTTCGAGGTATGTTTCACTTTATAAAATACTTTTACCTCACTTAAAATTAAGACAAAGAAAATACAGATTATGAAACTTGTTTCATGAATGTAAGTTTCAATTCAACTGAGAATTAATACCAACTCTCGAAGTCTTATGAGAAATAAATTTACTTTTATGAATTCTGACTTCACAGTGGACAATAATCTGAAGTTATAAATCACCAAAATTCTTAAAGCAATAACATTAAATATTTGGAATATTTTCTTTCCATTAGCATGTTAAGAATTTATATAACAATAAAAATAAATCCATGTAGGCCTAACTTCGAAAACGTTTAATTACATGACAAACAAAAATCTTTATCCCTAGCCATCTGTTGTACATGATTAGCTAAGAACTGCAGACCTGCCGTTAAAAAAAAAAAAAAAAAACAATCCAAGCATTCCCTGCTTTGTAAATATTGATATTGTAACGGTATGTGTATGAATGATTTGTCTTTGTAATCTGGCAGGATGTAATGACATGTATGAGTGCTGTTTATTTATAATTTTAGAGCATGTGCGTTCAGAAAAGGATTTTCGATGTGGTAAATTCTTATATGTTTTCTTCTTTCTACGTGCATGCGTTGGTGGCCCTTTGGCCGCCAGTTCGATGGTGCAGACTGAGTCATTCTGAGTTGATTAGAGCTGGAGCCATCAGCTCAGACCGGAAAGGCTTGGTGTCCGTGTTTGGGAACCTTATATCTCAACCTATGATGTGAAGGTAAACTGGCCACTGTACTTGGGTTTTTCTCTAAAACTAATTAAATTATAGCCCACCGAGTTTTTCTTTTGTGTATGTTGTGGGATTTTGATGAAATTATTTAAATTCTAAAAGATGTTTTCCTTTTCCTTTGAAGATCGGCCATGGCACTTGCTAGGCTGAAACGAATCCACATCGTAAGTCTGCATGCTGTAATGATTAGTTAAGATTGTGATTTATTCTGATAGAATAACAAAGATCACGAGCTGATTACATATAGATATGAGATGAATAATGTTGAAAGACTGAATTTTAATTTTATCGTTATGTTAAAATAAATTCTCAGTGTCAGTTTAATGTTGCTCAAAAACAAACACAATTTTGTACATTTAGCTTGTCTAATTTTTCAACATTATGAAACTGGTTTAATCAAAGGTTTTGACGTTTAAAGAGAATTGTTGGTTTAAGGTTGAGTTTACTTAGTGAAAAATAAAGTTTTGATAGAACTGCATATTTCGTAGCGTAAGAATTTATTATAATCTTTGGTAGAAAAGGATAACTTCAGTACCATGTTACCATCATACCACTCATCACCTGGCAATCCTGTGTGTAGCTACATGTCGTCTTTGTTCCTGCAATAACTCCTATGTGACATATTTATCGATTTTCAGGTTTTTTCTAGTGATACAGCAAATAATAAAATCTCCTATATGTAATTATATTTCTTCCTTTCAAAAATGTAAGAATTCACAATCCACTATGTACGATGATGAATAAATGTGTTTTTTCCCCCTACTAAAAATTGTGTATTTTGCACATAGGAGTTATTGCAGAAACAGCAACGGTATAAGTCACTCAGCTGAGTGCGCTCCTAGTATAATGGCAGTTGACATTTGGCCTATACTTCAACATATATGCCTAACTTGGAGTCAGGCCATAAAGGGAAACATTGAGGGAAGAGAATTCGATCCGGTGCTGTGGATTGAATTCGGCGTAGCTCAGTGGTCAGAGCACTTGGTACGTAGAATCAAGGATCCGGGTTTGATCCCCAGTGCCAAAGCGAATTTTTCTCCTCAAATATTAATTATCAATATTACAGAGAATATTCTGTATGACAAATTAATAAATCTATAATATTCTCATAGCTAGCAGTGCATATGTCTGCACAGATTACTGTGCACTTAACTGCTGAATCCCGGCCAAATAAGTCACTCAGCTGAGTGCGCTCCTAGTATAATGGCAGTTGACATTGAACATATACGTCAACATATATGTCTAACTTGGAGTCAGGCCATAAAGGGAAACACTGAAGGAGGAGAATTCGATCTGGTGCTGTGGATTGAATTCAGCATAGCTCAGTGGTCAGAGCACTTGGTACGTAGAACCAAGGACCCGGGTTCGATCCCCAACACCGGAGCGAATTTTTCTCCTCAAATATTAAAAATAAATTTACTTTGATTGATATATTTTGAATTTTAAAGTCATTTCAAAGGTCAGTTTAATAACATATGAGGTGTACGAACAACACTGTTATATACTGTGTAAGGATCATGTGCAGAGACTAAGTGGAAGGCAGAGAATAGGAAAGATTTTAGAATGATGGGTTTGCAGTGAAAGGCCTGTGTGTGTGTGCGTGCGTGCGTGTGTGTATTTTGAGAAGCCTCTTACAAATCCTGAGGAATTGAAATGAGAAAAATTTTAGCAGTCTATATATATTTTTGGGGAGGCTAAAAACAAACCATCATCTTTCTTATCATTCATCTCGGGGAAGGATTACAACAAAGAGAGAAAATACTACAATCGAAGAAAACAAGATTTGCAAGAATTTTACAATGGACACATATTTAACATACCTTGCTGTATAATTGCAAAGAACATCATTTTCATGACATTTTTATTTCATATTTGGAATTACGTTGGTAATTTTAATATTCTTATTTCACAACTTAATACAACATTGGCCAATATTTTAAGAACTGTAATTGAGTCACATTGTAAAATGTTGGTCATACCTGACTATATTCATCAGAAGTCAATATCCGATCACTATTATCTGGTATTTCATAATAAGTCCCTGTACGTGAAGTAAGATGTTCAAGATTAGGTTTCTGAAAATATACAGAATTTGATATTATAAATTGAATAAGGCTAATTACAATACTCATTGGCCACTCCACAAAAAGTATTTCACATCTAGGATCATTCAGCACTGTAGCACTATATCTATGAGAAAATAAATAAGATAACAGTAAGTAAATAACAAGAAGGAGGTGAGCCAATGTTATAGGTCCATCTATGCCAGAAAAAAATGTTTGAAAACAGTGTTATTCGATAAATTTATAAAATTATGTATTCTTCATCAGATGAAGTGGATGAATCTGAAGGGTCTAGTACAGAATGCGAAACTCGTAAGTAGGGGTGAGATATACTGTACTTTGACTCACCACTGACTATGTTGTCGCCAGTGGCGTATTTGAAGGCGGTTTGTAAGTAACACAATGCAATTCAGAACACTATAATAATATAATAGAGACAGTCGCTTAATATTATTATTCGTGGTGGACATGTTCTGAAGAGGAATGCTAGTACCTTTTAGCTTTCACCAGTTTGTCAATATCAGGGTGAATATCTGAACATAATTTCAATTGGCACACTAAAGAAAATCAGTTAATCTGCTGCATATTTATATACTTGGTTATTTAACGACGCTGTATCAACTACGAGGTTATTTAATGTCGATGATATTGGTGATAGTGAGATGATATTTGGCGAGATGAGGCCGAGGATTCGACATAGATTACCTGACATTTGCCTTACGGTTGGGGAAAACCTCGGAAAAAAACCCAACCAGGTAATCAGCCCAAGCGGGAATCGAACCCGCGCCCGAGCGCAACTCCGGATCAGCAGGCAAGTGCCTTAACCGATTTAATCTGCTGCATATGTCGCTTTTAATGATATCATCTTGGAAAATAACTTGATGACTGAGAACGAGACTGTTACAACTCAAAAATAGAGATTTTTCAGTACAGCCATTTAAAGTTTTCCATTTTGATTACACAACTTTTAACACTATATCACTTCCGAATATGTATTATATATCTTTTGCGTGTTAAATATTACAGTACCTGGTTAACTAGTGTCAGCCTGTTATGGGCCATCTTCAGAACTCTGAAACTAGTTAACCAGGTACGGGTAATATTTAATACGCAAAAGATATATAATACATTTTCCTAAAGTTTCCATTGTAGATGGTAAATCAGATAATCATCTCACAGCAATGAAAATTGGTATATACATTCATTATTGTTATAGAAGTTTATTAAATCCTTATACTGCTTTTTTGAGGCTTGAAAGTAATGTAATTGTCCCTAAGATAGGTTACTAGCCTTATCGTTAGGTAGTCCAGTAGTGGGGCTGCCACTTTTAGCCTCTGGACAGGCTTGTAATGCAGCATTTCCTCTGCATTTGATGAAACAGTTATACTGCTGTGACTCGGTCGCCATTTCCTCATTGGTAGAAACAGGGTGGACCACGAGAAGGTGAGGATGGGTTGGGAAATATCTTATCAAAATGAAAAAGATGTGAACAAGAAAATTACCAAATTTACACAAATTCTGGGAATAATAAACAATACATTAAAAGCTAAATTAGTACAAAAATCCACAAGAATAAAAATATATAATACACAAGCATTACCCTCCCTTTTATACGGAAGCGAGATTTGGACATTAAAGAAATAAGACATGAACAGAATCAAAGCAACGGAAATTAAATTTTTCAGAAGGACAGCAGGATATACTCTTTTAGACCGAAAAAGGAATGAAGAAATTTTAGAACAATTAGAAGTAGAGTCAGTAGAAGAAATAATCAGCAGATACAAATTCAGTTGGCTAGATCATGTAAGAAGAATGGAAAATTCAGGAATCCCAAAAATTATGATGCAGTATAAGCATAGAGGACATCGTCGACCATGAAGACCTTTTAGAAGACTGCTACATGGGGCCGAAACTGGTCTACAGAGGCCTAATTCGTGAAGGATGATGATGATGATGATGATGATGATGATGATGATGAAGTTTATTAAAATATTAATTTTGCCGGTATTTATTTTATGTAATTTTTATGTGACTTTTTTTAGTTGCAATATTTTCGCATTAAAATATCCAGACAAAACTTCTCAGATATAACTGTATTACATAATATTTTATTATTCGAAACAGGTTTTTCCTAATATGACTATGTAATAAGTTCAGCTAATACAATGGAAAAATATGCCAAATATAGATTTAGAAACAAAATGAGATTGGTTGGTATCAGGATTATTACAACAATAAAAATAAATAAATTACATCAACCAGGTAGACTACAACAACAATAATAATAAATAAATTGCATCTTATAGTGAGAAAAAGCATGTGTTTATTTGTTAGTCAAATGTAGCTCTATTTTCTTCAACACCATTGGAAACTTTCAAAGTTTTATAAAAATTGAGCATGAACGCTTGGAATGATACCACTTTCACAAACATCAAGCAAATTCCCCCATCCCCCCCCTCCGCAATTGTCCCTGGAGGCGAAGAAAATGCTGGCTTTAGTATTGCTAAAGAAGACTTGCCTTTCCTTTTTTGTCGAATACTTGTTTTTTTTTAAATCACCTTGTTCATAGGAGTGCTTTAAAAGAGATGACGAAAGGATCCTGTTTTCTGACCTTCACGGTCTTCATCTTAGACCAGTTTACATTATCACCATTTTCATTTCTGGAAAAATTATTTTCGATTTGTTGTGTTAAGTATTTCAAATCTAAGATGTCTGGTGTATCTAGTTCATTGACTTTGTACGTATTGCCTTTTCTCTTGACCAATTTCAGTACTGGTACCTACCTATTGCATTGGCAGTATAATAGATCCTCCTTTAAGAACTCTTCCCAACCCCACGTTAATAGTAGAATGCACAGAGTCATTCTCACTCTGGGTATGGCCTGTGATTAAAAATTTCTGTGCTATGACCAGGGAAAGGAAGTTCATGCCCTAAAAACGTGAAAAATATGTATGCATTTATGCCGTAAAAATAGATAAATATGCTACAAAATATGCATTATCAGTCTGAGATTATTTTAACAGAATAATAAGGTATAGGTAACTTACGTTTAGTCTATGGATTTTGAAGTGGTTGCCTCATTGCTGTATGCTCCATTTATGCTGTTACAGTTCACAACTAAGCAGTGACGTATGTTTTCTGTTTTCATTCTTCGCCTATTGTCTCTCAGCATAGCTTTGTAGCACGAGAAACTTCATTCTACGTCACAAAAAGTAAGAGGGGTTTGCACAAAATCTGGGAGCTGTTCTATAGAAATTTTGTTGGTTTTTGGGGTGTTTTTCCTTCGAGTAGGCTATATCTTGAATTTCTTTAAGCTGATAATAGCCAGGGTTTTTGGAAAGAATATTTGCTGTTTTCTCGTTCACTTATCTCCTACATTTCCTGGAACTGATGTTAAACTGGATATTGTTCTATCGAAATCTGCTAAAGACTGCAATAAAGGAATACAAATTGCTAACTTTAGAGGCTTCTCATGAGGGCGTCATCGTTACGTTCAAAATTTATAAGCATAAATTAGTCTTGTTTAAGAGGTTACACACTTTTAAAAATGAGGGAAAGACAAATAAACATTCATAATATGGAGTTTCCCTGCATAAATGTTAAAATATGATGCTTTTATAAATAAAGGTAAAATATGCACTTTTATGCACAATAAAAGTAATATCATTGTATTCAGAAATTTGTGATTCATGTAGATAATCTTTCAGCATATTCACACAACGATAGAGAACAGATATGCAAATGCATGAACTTCCTTTCCCTAGTTATGACATTATATGACTCAGGTTAGTTACGCAGTACAAAAGTAATGAGGCAATGAATTTGTTCTTGTTTTGTTCAGCACAACTGTCTAAAAACAAAATTACCTGGTTTGATACTGTGTTTGGCAAAGAAGTATGAAATTTATAGAGACATGTGTCAATCTGATTTGAACCTCTTTTGGCCAAGCCCTCATGTCAAAAATAACAATGGCCCTGGCTGTTTGTGATGTCATTCATATATATTTTTTCCCCCCGCCATTATTTATACTCGCTTTAACATCTTTGGTCACATCGTGAGTTAATCTTTTGGATGAAATCCGAAGGCCTATGTACTATTGTTGAGACTAGTTCTATTGTTGTGAACTAGATGGCGACTGTATATGTATTACTGATTTGTTATGGATAAGATTTCGATGATGAATGAGACCGGTGATATTCAGAAACGTTGTGGCCCAAATTTCCTGGCATTTGGCTTACAGTTGAGGGAAAACCCTCACCACAGAGGTGGTCATATTCATATATTGTGAGATTGTAACAGGACAGTTTTCTTTTATAATATAAAGATGAACACTCACCACAAGATGAAAGAAGTAGCCTACTATCTGAAGATCAGAGTAGCACAAAACTTTGCTTGGAGCCTGTTTTGCTGATTTAATATCTTTAGTCTTTGTAGCCCTTGATGTTTTCTTTCTTTATAATTCCATTATAACTTTCTTGCTGGTTTAATTTCTCTGTTTCTGTATTATTCTTATATGCAGTATATACACAACATTGATCTTTCTTAGGGATATAAAATATGAAAGATTAAAGTGAATTAAATACTGATGTGTAAGAACATGCACGATGATTAATATTTCAATACTACGTCGATGGTGAAGACAAAATTAATAACAACATTATTTTTAAACAATGCAGGCAGCATTAGTATACTACCATTATTGTAAGTAGGCTACTGCAAGGTGTGCAAAATCTAAACTCGAAGCATGGATATTTTCAGTGCGGAAGTGTTACAAGTCAAAATAGAACATTGCTTTTATAAAGTTGAGAATGGAAAACTGTTACAACGTAAAATATAACACTTTCCAATTGAAAAAAAGACTAAATAGCATAACTTTAAAACTGTTATATGTGCATTTATGTCCTAGTAGGAAATTTTTAGAGTTGTAACAGTTACCCTCATCTAAAGATTAAGAAGATTAAAATTGAGATAAAACCTAATAATTTTACCCTTCTAGGGAGAAGATTAAAAAATATCAATATTCATGCACGTACAGAAGAATTATAGAAACACATACTTAGTGGTCAGTAATAATAATAATAATAATAATAATAATAATAATAATAATAATAATAATAATAATACATTATTCAGCGTGGCAATTAATGTTTCTATATACTCCTAATTGAACCGTTGAGCAAATTAAACATAATAACCTATTACATTTTGTTGTCCGAAAGAACAAGAAAAACGTTCTTCATTCTTTACGATACCACCTCTTACTGCTTGTAGAGATAGAGTTTGTAGAGCGACATGATACCGCCACTGCTTGCCTACAGTACGTGAATGAAACACACAGCAATGTTCAGTAAACTCCTCGTACCCGTTTGAATGCCTATGATTAAACGATGTAATCACGACACCCACTTTGGTCACCGCTGTTCTAGAGGAAGAGAGGAGAGGATGTGTAACTATTTTGTATATCAACGTACCTGTACCTGCGCTGTGACGTCACATATACTTTGTATCAGACAACCTCATTCCAGTTTATAGGTAGCTGAATTACAAAGCCTAATTATTATTATTATGGGGTGTATACAGCAGTAGCGGCTCGTGGATGAAAAAGTAGGTGAAGCACAAAATTGTTGCAAGGCTTTCAAAGCTCATGTAGGCTAGTTGCATTGATAATCGGAACTCTATGTAACTAAAGTAATTCCCTCCCATAAATTCCCATCATATTCAATCGTGAAAGTGATTTCATTGTATTTATTTTTGCCAGTTATCAATGCACTTACCAGTACATGCAAATTAAGATATGAAGAGTCCACTGCAAGAATGATGGATGTCATTTGGAATATATTTTTCAGGAGAAGCAATTGAAAGTTTGAAATGCTTAGCGCTCAAAGCTTAACTGTGATTTTCCGATCATTACTGGACAATGACAATCAGTGTTAATGCCATATAACTCTCTATGTATATTCTATATGTCTTAAGCTATGCATTGACAGTCTTGGTTCATTTTCGACAAGAAAGTGACATCCATCATTCTTGCAGTGGACTTTTCATATGCTTATTGCTTACCTATCTTGTACACTAAGTTGATTCTCCATTCCTTCAGGGCTGCGAACCTGCCAATAACGTTCTCATGGAGGGTCTGTGATTCCATCATCTTGTCCAACATATCTTTTTGGAGCAAAATATTCCCTAACGCTGACAATATCTACTGTGACATTGAGTTTCTTTGTTTTGTTTTTATTCGTTTTAAACACGAGAAGTTCATCTCGACCGATACGCTAGTAAGACGGTAGTATCAAAATGAGGGAATATAACTTATACACTTCTCCAAATACATCTTTGTGTCACGAAGAAGTCTAGCACTTTCTTAACTGGTATATTCCTATATTCACTGTTCTGGTATAAAACTCAAGTTCAGTTTTTGGAACCTGCGTCTTTTTTAATATGCTGAAGTAGCTAGCTTATAGTGAAAAAAGCGGATCATGTGGGAAATTTCTACTATAGGTAATTGTCAAATTTGGAAGTATCAGCAAGGCTGACGAAACGAAGTTTTTCTAAATCCCCAAATCTTTTATCGATCTGCATGATGATGTTGTCAATGATCTCAAAGAACAATATCTTGTAATTACGATCATGTTCTACATCACTTTTTCCACTGTAGCCGCAGTCTGTACTTTCTCCATGAGAATTCACTTCTACTTTTTGCTACGTTCAAAATTCTAGCATAGTGCAATAGGCCATCTGAAATTTCCACATTAAGCGAAGAAGTGCTTTCGTCATGGCCCCGAAATGGTAATTCCTGCTTGCTTAAATACAAAGCAGTGTCGATGACTGACCGCATAACATGTCTGTTTGAACAAACATTTTCAATATATTGCACTAACAATAGCCTAGGATTTTTTTCAGGTTATTCCCAATAGTGTTCATATTTTTGTGTAAATTTTTGAACTGCAGCACGCACTTTAAAAAAATGTTCTGCCGAATTTTCATGTTTTTGTAGAGCAAGACTAACATTATTTTAGAAAATCACTGAATCCAGTTTCATTCCACACATTTTTTTTTTTAACTCAAGTAGTAGGCATGACTAACAAAATAGTATTTCAATGCAGTGGCTCCCACACAAACCACTCACTGATGCTTGCAGTACCATGAAGTTTTAAAATTAAGTTGGTATGATTCACCAGCTTGTGAGTTTAACTTTTTACAGTTTATGTCTAAAATTGGTTGAGTCCTGTCTAGAAACAATAGATATCTCTTATACTGCTCACACCAGCGATTAAACGAGGTTTGAATTAATGTACACACTGTGTCACTAAAGGGATTCATTTTCACATTGCAACATAACAATACAAAAACATATATGGTAGGTCCTAAAACACTTATTAGAAATTGATTAAAAACTGAAATGCACTTAATATCTTCACCTAATGAAGTGATAAGTAAAATAAATTATATTTTAAAAATTAGGCCTATCCTAACTGAATAGCTCGACATAGGCCTACCGACACAAAACACGACGAAAAACAGACTGAGGAAAGGCAAAAATTCATTCAAACTTCCACTAAAAAGGCTGTGTTCGGAATATCAAACTTTCTTTCCATTGCTTTCATAGTATTAATTTTTAACGGAATTTTCCTATGAGGAACAGTAAAATTGTGGCTAGAAGAATAAAAAATGAAAGGAATGAAGATATCAGCACAAAATTTAAAAACATAAAACATAATAGGACCTATATGGGAAGAAGAATTGACGAAGCAGAATTTTTAGGAAAGAATTTTCTTCAGGACGGGCCATGTTGCTGGACAGACAAGTAGTCGTAAATCTCCGTGTCACCCATTATAGAAAGCGCATCGGCTGGGCTGAAGACCAAACACGTGTTCGTCACAGCAACACCCGTTTCTTGAAGAATGTGAAGTACGGGGGGGAAATGTCTCAGTCGTTGTCATAGCAACCACCCTAACATAGAAGAACAAAATAATATTTTAAATCTGAGAATCATTGCCTCGTCGCTGCCGCTCAAGGAACTGAGACGTGAACAGCGGGAATATTAAAACAGCCTGGTGATGCTGTACTTGACTTTTATTGATTTATAGCGCTATAGTTTTTAAATTGAATAATTTAATACATGAAATATAAATCCAATGGCTCGCAAAATAACACGTGAAATGTTCTTCACCTTCTTCATTTGAATAGCCGCTACTGCTATACAGTAGAACCTCGCTAGTTGAAACCAATTGGAACAGTCACCTGTTCGGATTATCGAAATTTGGGATTACGTGAGGGACAGGAATGCAAGTAGGGAAACCACGCCTTATCCATCCCCTCCCCACCCCTCACTGATCACCCTCTGTTCAGTTTCATGGACAGAAGAAGCTTAGGCTACAGATTATCATAAAATTATAGCAAACAAGAACTTACATTCATTCATTAGTGATAAAATAAGTTGTAGTACTGCATATAGCCTACCTGTATAACCTGTTTCGTATTTACTTTTAAATATTTACGAAGACTTTGGGTATTTTTTTAGTTTTCCATTGTTCTCTTCTATTCTCTGTTCCATTCCAGCTTGGGCTGATTAGTTGGTTGGTTTTGTCCGAGATTTTTCCCAACCGTAAGACGAATGTCAGGTAATCTGTGGGGAATCCTCGAGCTCATTTCGCCAAATACCACCTCGCTATCACCAATTCCATCAACACTAAATAACATAGTAGTTGATACGGCGTCGTTAAATAACCAAATAAAACAAGAGTATTATATTATTCCTTGAACTTCATATCGCCATCGGCGTAGCTCAGACGGCTGAGACGCTTACCAGCCGATTCGGAGTGCGCTCGGGAGTGGGTTCGATTCCCGCTTGGGCTGATTAGCTGATTGGGTTTTTACAGGGATTTTTCCCAACCGTAAAGTGAATGTTAGTTAATCTATGGCGAATCCTGTACCTCATTTTGCCGAATATTATCTCGCCATCACCAATTCCATCGACGGTAAATAACCTCGTAGTTGATACAGCGTCGTTAAATAAGCAATTAAAAAAACTTTCCGTATAAAATTCTAGAATGCTCGCAAACTTGGATCCGAGAGCGGAACTGTGGACTCATCTGAGAGAGCAGGCTCGTACGGACACGGGTCCGGGGCTGTGGTGCCTCCCCTCTCTCTGAGGATCGCGTCCGGATTGATCCCCAAATCCTCATGGATGACGTCTGAGTGGATTCCACATTTGATTTTTACCTATGTTTACCTAACGTCCGAGTTGATTCCCTTTGCTTGTATAGAGTCAGCGAGAGGGTGACGTTTACATAATGTCTATGTTGATAACTTCTGCCTGTAGACTGTAGAGGGTCAGCGAGGGGTGGTGTTTGCCTGTCGTATGCTGAGGACTTTAGTGCTGCAGTAATCTGTGATCATGGAATACAAGTAGGGGGAGGATGTTGATGAAAAGTCATCCTCTTATTTTTCACACTAGGACGATGTCTATCAATATAGAAATCCTTCCTGTATTAATATCAACGTAAAAAAATAATTTCTTATATTGCATTTTTTTTATGTTTTTTGAACTGATAAGTCAATTTTAAATTTTTTTCGCAATTTATTGGTAATTTTTAATACTTTGAAGAACTTTTAGATCATTTGGAATGCATTTTAATTTCTTCTTTACCGATAGATCTGTTAATTCATTTTCTAAGCAAATAGGTCGTCAGTTGTAATTACCTACTGAATAAGTGAATAACAGTGAAGTTCGAGTTTTGTAGTTTGGAATAGACTCTTAAGTCCATCCCTCATTCCACTGAAGGCTTCACTTCACACAACGGAAGTATTGTTGGTGACTGGTTAATCCGGCCCTGTAACGAATTTCACCCACTCCACTTCGAACAGTCCGCACGCTGTCAACAAACACGTGACAAACCGAGGTAGAGAAGAGACTGCCCTGCTACTGCTACTATTGATAAAGAAAACATATTACTCACCGGTGAATCATAAAGCTGTTGCTTCAATTATATTGGCCTCAGAAACCGTTTTAGCTGTATTTGGTAACAGCCATCCCATTAACTGAACACATTAACCTGTTCAAATATTTTATTTACTATTACATATTACTTGCTTATTTTCTGTTACAAAAAAGGGTGCTGTTTAAAAAAAAACAGCACTATATGAACGGTTGGATACACTTAGATAAATCACACCAGAAATGCCGAAATTCAAACATTAACCAAAATGACATATTGCAAGAAAGGGACGAATTCACATTGCATATTTCTGACAAAAAATCAGAAGGAAAATACGTTTGAAAAGATTTCTGGTAAATTACTACGTGCATTAGTTCGCCGAAATTAACTATTTCATCAAACATTTGTGACGGATGGTAAATAAAACATTATTGGAAACTTAGGACTGCAGTGTCCTAAATGTAATACATCAAATAGCAAATACACATTAAAGCGATCTGAGGGTATTCTGAAAATGACTATAACTACATCTAAATAGTAAATACTAGTTCGCTATTATGTAGTTTAATTAGTAACGGGAAAACGTTTTGCCAGTCCATTCGCAGTC
Source organism: Periplaneta americana (assembly GCF_040183065.1). Lineage (NCBI taxonomy): Eukaryota > Metazoa > Arthropoda > Insecta > Blattodea > Blattidae > Periplaneta > Periplaneta americana. The sequence goes on from NC_091129.1 coordinate 42,172,789, forward strand.
CTTTCAACAGCTGTAAGTGAATTAACATACTCCTTTAATAAATTGCGAGTTAATCACACTCTTCAGTAATTTCACAATTGTTTCGATAAGCTAACTGCAAATTAAGAGAAAGTGCCAGCCAGCACTTTGCTGTAAAAATAGAATAAAATAATACTTTTAAGAAGTCGCGTTGTGAAAGTAGCTAGCAATAAATTTTCACAAGAAAGAAGTGTGGGGTCCACAGTTACGACAACGTGTGCTTTACAACTAGGCAGTCCGTGGTTCCATTCCTGACGTGGGGTGAAATTTATCTCTATGCCACAGGACTCGGTAGGTCTTGCACTTGTCCTGTAACGTTTCCACGATGGTCCTGTATTGTGAGAGATATGTCATCACCTATATCTCGTTGGCTTGTTGAGTCGGTTAAGGCGGAGATAAAACAAGACAAAGAAAGAAATTGTGTACGAAGGCCTGCCGAAGGACAGCAAGACTCCCTCGAATCATTAAGAAATGGACAATGGGCTAAAGTAACGAAGAAGTTCATTACGCGTCATCATGAGTAATTATCAAATCGGCTTGGCATTGAAATCAGGTCCCCGTTTTCAAACTAGGCAGAGGGAGTCGGACGTTAACACCGAATGAGTAAGTCCAAGGTGACATTTATTATAACTGAAAACTTGAAACAATTACAAAGACGAACACACTAACTAAACTAAATTGTTATAACAAAAACTAAAGAGCTAGTAATATATTACAGAACGCGAAAGCGAAAGATCATCAAACCAAATGTTTTCAACATGTACAACACACAGGCAGGCAAGACTGAGGATCTGACCACCTAACAACCATAAACTGACTGACAAACTCTGGCTACTGAAGCGTGTGGTTGGTGGGGAGCAATTTTCACCCCTAACTTCTCCAAGTTCTAGGGTCGGATTTACCAGTCACTAACAGTAATATAAAATTCTTGACAACAGATTAGTTTAAGTCAAGTCCCTACAGTCTCGACTGCGCGGAACGAGGAAACCGGGACAAATTGAACGCTGCGCTTGCCGCCATGATGATGGAGAGCAGACGCATAATAGCAGTATGTAAATCACACTATTTAACACTGTGATGATCTAAAATTGACAGATTATGGCCATTTTCGACGTTTAATGTAAAATTAGGACAAAATAAATATATTCAACGTTTCATTAATATGGATCAGATCATTAACGGAAAGAAAATACGTATGCAGCAATTGATAGAAAACATGCTCATACATCCATAAATAGGCCTACACAATACATATTATACAGGGTGTTTAAAAAATACGGAGCATAATTTCAGGTATGTATTTCCCACTTGTAGACAATCAAAATAGTTCATTACAACATGTGTCCGGAAATGCTTTATTTCCGAGTTATGGCCTTCACAACATTGAAATTCACCGGAACGTTTTTCTTTCCGCAGGTCGTTGCCGTCAAAGGAGACATTAAGAGGGCACTCTGACAGTTCATTCCGAGGCGAAGGTTACATTCAGTTTTGTGTAGACGTTAGACTGTGCGACATGTATTCAAATCAAGAGCTGTCAGAGATACACTTCATGTACGGTAAGGCGGACGGCAATGCTGCGCTGGCTCGTCGTTTGTACCAGGAGAGGTACCCACAGCGACAATGTCCAGATCGGAAGACATTTGTACGTCTCCATTACCGTCTGTGCGGGTGTGGAAAATTTAACTCTCCTGGTTTGGGAAGGGGACGACCAAGATCTACAACTCCAGAAGTACAGGAGGAGATTCTGGAGGCTGTGAACATGACTCCTTCTATCAGCGCACGAAGGGTAGCGTTGCAAGTCAATGTTCCTCATACGACTGTCTGGAGACTGTTGAAAGAGTACCTATCAATTGTATCCTTATCATTTGCAACATGTACAGGTCCTGTCACCAGCAGATTACCCTGCACGAGTTAGGTTCTGTCAGTGGTTCTTGCAGCAGTGTGGTGTAAATCCGAACTTTCCTGCCTTAGTATTATTTACAGATGAAGCACAGTTCACACGAGATGGCATAACAAATTTCCACAATCAGCATGTATGGGCGTATGAAAACCCATGTGTAACTGTTCCATCTCATCACCAGGTGCGGTTCTCCCTCAACATGTGGGCCGGTATCATTGGTGATCGATTAGTTGGACCCCATGTACTTGTAAACAGACTTAGGGGGCAGGCGTACACAAACTTCCTGGAAAACACCATACTTCATGTTTTAGAAGACACTCCACTGATCAATCGTCAACATATTCACTTCTTGCATGATGGCGCTCCTGCACACTTCAGTCGTACGGCTCGCCGGTACTTGGATCGGAGGTTTCCTGATCGATGGATAGGTAGAGGTGGCCCAGTTGCTTGGCCTCCACGCTCACCTGATCTGAACCCTCTCGATTTCTACTTGTGGGGCCATTTAAAATCATTGGTTTATTCGGCTCCGGTGCCTGATTTGGAATCCCTTCGGAATCGAATTGTGGCATGTTCTGAGGACATACGCAATACACCTGGAGTTTGGGATCGTGTTCGCAGGTCAATGAGACATCGATGTGAGGTCTGTATTGAAGCAGGAGGTGGACATTTTGAACATCTTCTGTAATGACAACGACCTGCGGAAAGAGAAACGTTCCGGTGAATTTCAATGTTGTGAAGGCCATAAATCGGAAATGAAGCATTTCCGGACACATGTTGTAATGAACTATTTTCATTGTCTACATGTGGGAAATACATACCTGAAATTATGCCCCGTATTTTTGAAACACCCTGTAGAATGTATAATTTTACGTTAATCAGCATATTGTTAGGTTTCAGAGAATCAGTAATTATATTAACACACATTACTCTTAGATCACAAGACGTAAATACATGCACCTTGATTACACAAGTTCTTATTATAATCAAGTCTTAAGTGAAATAAATATGTGATAATCAGTATAGACCTGTTGTTAAGTTTTAGAGAATCGAAAATTATTTTACCGGTACTTTTAGACCACAGGACATAAGTAACCACGCAAAATATAATGCGCAAAGGTTCCAATTTACATTGAATTTATAAGTCATTCTTCAATTAATAAAGGCAATGCTATCAATTATAAAAAGTAGTCTACCTAATACATTGCAAATAATAGGTAACATGAAGACCTAAAAACTAAACATAATCACATTATGCAAAATAAAAAAACATTTTTTATGAGTGGATTTCTTTACATACTGTATTGTTATTTTAAATAAATAAATACGTATCATTGCTTGCGGACTGATAGTATCTGCATAAGCTGTGTGAGAAAGTTTTGTGTGAAGAATTTCTATTACGAAAATAAACAAATCTCAAACAAGAAATGATGGGCTTTTAACGGCAGTTCTTCGCATAGCTTGTGCTAAAATAGTTTCTCCAAATCTTGAGAAAGTAAGTAATATGTGCAACAGACATGTTTTGTTTTGTGTTGAAGGAAGTGTTTCATTACTTTGTGTTCTTATTCAGTTTGGTAGAATAACATTTTCTTTTGAAACATATAGTACGTACGCAACTTGAATAAACCGGTTTTCATGCACTCTATAAGCACACTTCTCTCGTAGTAGGGCCTACATCGTCAAGCACAGTCTAGTATATACAGTCGCGAAGCTCAATACGTAGTAAATATGCAAACATTAGACAGTTGCTCACCACTAGGATCGCTAATATCGCCTCATTACAGGCAATGCAAAATAGTACCGTCACAGTCTATTGTTTCTAGCACCCTCAAAACTCAAGCTTCGTGACTGTATATAATAGACTGTGGTGCAAGCACAGAGTGCATAATTCTGCCCAACCCTGCTCTAAATCTCCCACATAAATACACCTTCAGTAATAGAAACTCCACACTAGATGGCATCAACAACGATGTTAATTCCGAGCATTGAAAACAGGGTTTAAGCAGACGTTCCCTCAATACCAAGGTCCGTGGACGGTCTGTCGCTATCGCTCTCGACAGCGACCGACCGTCCACGGACCTTGCCTCAATACGACACAGTTAGTTGGCACGGAAACATGACGGCCTCTGTTCTTGAAATTGGTAATCCTTCATAAACCCCCATCCTCTACTCAACCCCTAGCCGCGTGGCAGAAATACAATAAATCCCAGCATTGCCAAATCTAGTAGTCATTGCCTCTACCTGTTGGGTCACCCGTTCTCAGTGTCTTTGTCGACGTGTTGTTTTATACCGTTGTGCGCTTCAATATGTCTAATTTATTCCGGCCATGATTAATGAGTGTTGGAGCAGATGATCCGCAGTCAGGCCTCCTGATACACCTGAAGATCCAGGACCATCACTACAAAAACAACAAATAACACCGTCGAAGAAAACACAATATCTTATTTGCAGAGGAGCGTAGCTAAGAAAACAAAGTGTTAAAATTGTGTCTAACGTTAGAAATTCTATCCATAAAGTAATCGAAAGTTCAGGCTGTTTAATAAGTATAAATCTTAATCACTTAACATCGGACGCAACCGGCGGAGTTGGATATATGGGCATAGAAATTAAGAATTACGGTTCACCAACTAAAGAGAAAGTAAACAAATTAAAACATAATTCGGTGAGATAGACGATTTTATACGTGATTTACTTCGCCGAACAGTATGTGAACAGTACGCGAAAGAGATATCGCCAACAGCAACACCGTCCTTAGCAACCTAAATAATGACATTATTCACAGCAGTGCTTAAAAGTTTTGTAACTTACAGCAGTGAATTAAATGTGTTTAAATCACTCTACATGACAACCAACATATTAGCAATAGTAAAATGAATATATATAAACTTCTTCGCCAACAACACAGTACAAAGAAAAGCCCTACAATTTAAAATTAAATTTACATACCAGTAATGAATAAAATATTGTATAGCATACTAGAGTAAACAGATTTTATGCGTTCGTGGAAATTATCACCCAAGGCGAAGCTGATAAAATCTAACTTTACTCTTTTGTACTATAAATTCTATAACTATTCAATGATCACAGTTTCAGAAAATTTTACCACCGCAACATTCTTAATTAAGTATAAAATTCTGGAACTTCAATAACATGAGAATTTAACACTTATTATAGAAGTCTGCATTTTTTTTGTTTATTTAGGCAAAACATGTTAGTGAAAATATAAATATAAAGTGTTTTTAAAATAAGTTTGTTCATTTTTATACCAATTTTGTTTTAGTAATTATAAATTAAGGTATATTTACAAAGATAATATAGTCTTTCTGAAAATCGCGGTTTCACGGAACACAGTTTGAAAAACGTTCGCAAATCACAATGACTTCAAGAATTGGCAACTCGGCTAAGGGGTTTATCCCTTGCGCGTGCCTGCAGTTAACTGGTGAAGGGGATGAGGGAAGGTCGTCATGTTTTCGTGCGAAGTATAACCAGCTCTGAGTGAAATGAACAGTAAACAGAGAGCAGTGAACCGTCAGTGCAGTGTACCTACTTCAATTTTACGAAAGATATCCGTATAGGTTAATGTTAATAGTGTTTTATTACTACAAGACATCACATCGACAATTCAAAAGTACGAATGAAGACGTGAATTAGATACAAGGTGAGCACTAAAATGACATTATCTAGCACTAAAATTACATATGATCTATAGGCCTATATATTTGTGTGTCAATGCTTCCTCTACCTGCAAAGACGATATTCATTGCATTTACGATACAGCTGGGGCAAGCCTCCGCTGCCCCCAAGATACCTTCGCCATAACCCTTCTATACAGACGTCAAAAACCAACATAATGCATAACAAACATAGATAAAATTGTCAGAGTTAACAATAATGCCGTCCACACCTGTGGAGTAACGGTCAGCGCGTCTGGCCGCGAAACCAGGTGGCCCGGGTTCGAATCCCGGCCAGGGCAAGTTACCTGGTTGAGATTTTTCCGAGGTTTTCCCTCAACCCAATACGAGCAAATGCTGGGTAACTTTCAGTGCTGGACTCCGGACTCATTTCACTGGCATTATCACCTTCATTTCATTCAGACGCTAAATAACCTGAGATGTTGATACAGCGTCGTAAAATAATCCAGTAATAAAAAAAAACAATAATGCCTACGAGATTTGAGAGTAGTTCAAAAGTGGCACATGTGAACAGCTGGCGTCTTCTACGCAATTACCACACGCCCGCTCCGGTATTGTGCACTTAAGCCTACTTTGATCTAAAGGTACCAGTATTTTATTCTTCGGACTTCGTACAAAATTACTGGGAAAGTATCACACTTCAAGCAAAATGACATCATTACAATAAACTGCATCATAGTTCTGTTTAATAGTAAAGCTTAAAATTTACTACGAGATATAAACTCCTAGTCATAAGAACTCTCACGACAATATTATGAGGAAGTATTTTAAAAAGATAGGCCCTAATCATGAAAGCAAGTTTTGCTGCTGTTCGATATTAACCTTTCGCTGTCAAAATGTAGGCTACATCGATCAATGTTATACAAAAACAACAATTATGATTTAAACACTTTCCGCGTATCTGCATTACATTCGTCATATGAAGTCTTCACGTTTAGCCAGGTTTTTTAGAAGAGTTCTACTCCTTGCTTTGCGATTTTGTTAGTCTATGTCAATCGAGCCTGTGTGTAATGTGTCATGTATATATACACTGCACGCGAACATTAATATGGTTGTTTCATAATATCGCGCCACCCAATATTATCTCATAGGCTATTTCCACGTAAACAGTGAAGAGAAGAATTAGAATGCTTGGTTCTAAACCTCGGACGCAATATCAATACGGAGTGTAAGGGGTATAAGTTCTGTCCTTTTCACAGTCGTTGTGGACAGTTTACAGCAGTGGTCGTCAGCACTCGCTGAAATGTGCAAAGGGTAAGCGGTGCCGTCCCGTGAGCACCGTCGTGCAGCAGGAAGCGGTAGAGAGTAGAGTCGGGCAAACAGCTTCTTACTCCCGCTCGTTCTCGCAGGCGAGACTAGCTGGCCGATAACGCCAGTTCCGAGAATCGTATTCTCGAGATTGGCACTCTCGGGAACGAGGAATACCGGGTCCCGGCCTGTTATCGCACGGCCGACTTATCGTTATGAAATGCGTACACTGACTGCCGGCTTAATTACCGCTCATCACAACAACTCGTGACTCTTATTGAAATGTTAATGTTCATAAAGTGTGTAGGGCGCACAATAATACAACATATTATGATGACGACATTCTTGTAGAATTCATATTATTTTAATTAACTGTTGCCTTTCTCGGGAGACAAAATATTGCAGCATTTTCAGTATTTGCCTAAGCTCTTCAATAACAAGCTGTGATTGGATCTATAACGTGTTTTCTTGTTATCAGTATTTCGTTCACATTGTTTTTATTCATTCAATAGTGTTTTTGAATACCGCAATTGTAATGGATATCACAAGAGTGTATATTTACAATAGTAAGTAAAAGCTAGTCTGCCTCCTTGGTCTGATCAAGATGGACCGGGTTCGATTCTCGGTCGTGAAGTCAGGGGTATTTAATTCGGTCCTCTTCACGGGGACTGGTTGTCTGTCCATTGTCCAAGTGTGTGTGATGTCTCGCAGTGGCCCCACCAATACTCTGACCCAGTAAAGGGGGAAGTCCTGCAGTGTGTGCGTGTGTTCAATATAGTTGTGGGTCTAGGTACAATAAGCCTCAGGCTACAGTTCCGAAATTAGTCAAAATAAAAGCTAATTAAACAGTAGGTACTGGACAACAAATTACACGAACGATTTTAAAATAAGAGTACATATTTATAAAACAAAATGATATAATTTGAGTTAGTATGATTGACAATAAAATAATTAATACGGCAATATAATATGTTAGAACGCATAATAGAGTAATTAGGCATTCGAATTTCATCATTATGAAATAAAATGACATAAAAAATAAATTGAGGTAGTAGAATATTGGCAAAAAAAATTAATTATAGAACGCATAGTAGACAAGCAAAGTATTCCAATTTTTTCACATGAAATAAAACGTTACAAAATGAAATAAAGTGAGATAGTATAACTGGCAATTTAAAATCATTAATAATAGGAATTTAAATGTTAGAACTCATAAAAGATAAATTATGGTTTCAAATTATGTAATTACAAAATTAAATACTACAAAATTAAATAATTTGAGATAGTATAATGACAATAATTTAAAATCATTAATAATAATAATAATAATAATAATAATAATAATAATAATAATAATATAAATATTAAAACTCATAATAGAGAAATAAAATTAAGCTTTCAAATTACATCATTATAAAAGAAAATGTTATAAAATTAAATAATCTAAGATAGTATAATTGACTTTTACTTTTAAATAGGATTAATAATAGGAAAAGAAATGTTGGGGCTCATAATAGAGAAACAAATAATTAAGCATTAGAATTCTATCATTAAAATAAATTTAAATGTTACAAAACAAACTGATGCTACAGCTCTATACTTGAATATTTAGAAATGACATAATACGCTACTTTATTTTTTAGAGCGTATTATTGTACCGTTAATGGTGTAATGTACTATTTCGAATCATCAGGAGATTGTTGACATGATCAGGATCGATGTGACTTCTCCGATCTGTTACAATAAGTCCTGCTCTACTAAAATTCCTCTCGCTAGCTGCGCTACTGGCAGGAATGCACAACACTTTCTTCGCTATTGCAGACAACTTTGGTAACGAAGTAGAATGTGTCTTCCACCACTGCAGTAGATCTTTACAGTCTGAAGGCACATCCATATTGAAATATTTCTCCATTTCATCTTTCTGAATAAGACTGGACGATCGCCACTCTCTGAATTTCTTGGCGGGGGAGTATGTAACGTCTTCCATCTGAGGAGGTACGTTTACATTCTCGCACATCAGCCGAACAGACTCATGAACTTCCGTCTCTTTTAGTAGGGCTTAGTACGAGAAGCTCTTTGAACGAGGGGTAGAGAAATGTGGATACATAATGAATGTCATTCAATTCATTTTAAACCTTTGCCTTCAGGAACCGTTCTGCTCTTCTTTTAATCTTCTGTATAGACTGTAATTCAAAACCCAGAATTAAGCCTATTAGAAAATTTGAAATATTTAAGAAATTTATATTTTTCGAGGAAATTTCCCCATGTAACATCAAACCAGTTCTAGTTCCATTAAAATATGCATTAAAATTTAAATTAAATTACCAAATGTTACTATTCATATAAGTATCATATTATCATAATTATAGTTACAAATATAATATTCGCACCTCACTATCAGCAGCCACAACTTCACATTTTGTTAAGAAACTGAAGGTTCAGGGAACAGCCAATGGCAGTGTAGGTTCTTTATCTCCTTCCAGATTATCAGTTGCTTCCTTGAATGATTCGAGGAATTGTATGAGCTCTCCCATCAGATTTCTGTCGTATGCAGATATTATTTCGTGTTTGCCCTTTTCATGCATTATGTTCCAGACTTCCTGGTATTGAGAATGGAAAGAATTCAAAAGCATGTAAATGCTGTTCCATCTCGTTTCAATATCTGCATGAAGAGTTCTTGGCAGTCTTGATACCAACCCAGATCTTTTCATATATAGGCCTAGCTCACAATTTTTCGTGCGCTTTGAATTGAATGAAAAAACGCTAGGGACTTCATCAATTAGAAATGTTTCATTCAGTGTGTGACGCAATGCAGTGTTAATGCAGTGCATTAAGCAAGGTAAACGGTCATGGTTTTCCAAAGCCTTTTCGTATGTTGGCGCCTTGGTCGGTCACGAACGTAACATTCTTCAGTTCGTCTGGATAAATGTCTAATTCTAACATCAGCTCCTCTATTTCAGAGAGAATGTTTGCCCCTGTTTTTGTCCTATCGGGAAATCTGGCGGTCACAAGAACGCTGTTTTTAAGTTCCCAGTTATCATTTTCTTCAATATTACTCGAAGTCACTGTGAGATAGTGCAGTTTTCTATAACTGTCTGTCCACAGGTCACATGTCATCGCACACTGCTTGTTATTTATAGCTTCCTTAATTTTTGGTTTTAAGTTCTGCCTTAAATGGTCCGCCATATCCGCCACATGTCTACAAATTGTTCTTGGATGTGGCAAAACTTCAGCCGCATCAAGTTGTCCGTACTTGGTTCCTATATTAATTAATTCTTGGGCAATTTATTTGAATCCCTCTCCCCCTACAATATTGAATGGCCGAAAATCTTTCGCATACATCAACACACATTTGTCCCTAAACAATGCTTTGTCTTCCCTAGATATTCCATGGAACTGTTGTGCATTGGCCTTAACACAACATTTATGCCTGTTCATGCCTGTTGTACTACTACCTTTACACGTCAGAATCGCTTTGCAATTTTCTTTCCTACATTGCACGAAACCAGTTGGTTCATTTGTTGCACCATCAACGACCATCTGCAAAGTCATGAAAATATACCGGAGATAAATTTAATACCGCACTTTGCATATCGGTAGACTACAGTAAGATATCGAAAATCATACAAGTAGTAGCAAGTAAAAGTAATATATTATATAGAAAATAGTCCTATGAATTTCCAACAAATAAACGTAAAATCAAAGAATAGCTATAGTGATCCACGGTAATGTGTACTTAATCCGCTTTACAACAAATTTAGCCAACGATAACATAGTAATGAAAATGTTACTACATTTTTATTGCATTTTTGTCCGGACAAAATACTAATCTTTTATATACCGGTAAATCAATTAATTTTATTTTTTTTTTTTTATTTTTTATTTATTTTTTCCCCGATACACTTTCCATTATTGGCCACATCCGACTTCAAGCATCTTGCTTTTTCGGGTGTGACCCAGTTACAATTTTATTAATAAAACAATTTGTAATATGTAGGCTATAATAAATTGTAACATGTATTTGAATGTGAGAATGATAAGTAATTTTAAATATTTAAGATTAAAAAAAAAGTACTATTATAAATGAAGTAAAGCCAACCCCATGACATGCCAAATAGGTCTAGAGGATGGCGAGAGGTTAAGTCTTCCACCTTTACAGATACTCGGCATTTAATGGCAGTAGGGTGTGTCAGTCCTACGTGCTCGCCGCCTTTACCTCCCAATGAAGTATGTCTCTGGTAGGCCTACTCATTTCTGTTAGAGCCTGAGTAGACCTCAGGGCCATAGGGCGGATGGAAGGATTAGATCAGTGGAAAAATCCATGACCCCATCGGGAATCGAACCCGCGACCTTCCGGCTTGAGCGTTACGCCTTAACAGCGACGCTACCGTGCGTTTCTTTACATACAGTAAATATTAGTCTTTAATTCACGAATTTATAGTATTACCGTGGATTAGTATTAATTTGTCAAAATGAAATATTATAACTAAAGAACATCTTCCTTAAAAATTCATACCTGAAAATTTATCCAACATGCACTTGTTTTGTCATTTTCAATCTTTCCCACTAATTTGTAGGTTCCATCCGCTAATTTACTCCTCACGGTTTCTTTTGTATTAGACTGCATTGCATTTAGCAAGCGCAACTCATCACCACGTATAGCATACTGGGTTAATGAGTGATCTCTACAGAGTCTACACTTCATAAATAGCTTGAGATATCGATGACATTTGCTCTTGAGCATATCGTCCAATCTGCGAAAGAATGTGACGGCTGTTATCATCTCGCATCCAAGTTGACCCGTTTTAACCCAAGTAACCATAACACAGATACCTGTCTCCATACGTCCTTATTCCCTGAAGGTTATAGGCCTACAGTTTGTGTTGAAATCGAAGTGAGATGTACTATGTTATACTTGAGCTTAATTTTGTGTTTGATTGATTGATTGATTGATTGATTGATTTCACAAGGGCTGGATCCGGGATGGATCCTTGCACTTAGGGCAGTTAGGCCCATTGTACTCCCTATATGCGATGATTGTCTAACTGTTAGACTCTAACAATAAGTCCGAAAGATGGCCCGGGTGACAACAGTGTATCGATACTGACAAGCACGCCATCCTTCTTGTACCTTGCAGGCAAGGTCCCATAATCTACTAACAAGCCCAAACCCGGGGCCCGGAGCTTCAAGCTCTTACAACCTCGGTAAGCATCGGAAATCCGCACTACTCCTGGATATCATTCCAGCCTCATTACAGGTGATAAGTGAAGTGAGAGAGGGTGGAGTGTATTGGTGGGATGAATGAGAGAAACGGGAGTAACCCGAGGAAAACCATTTGCAAAGTCTATTTTATCCACCACAAATTCCATCCAGACATGACCGGGGTGTGGACCCGAACCGCCTAGATCAGTGGTACTCACTAGCAATTATTGAAGAGCCAACACTGAGAAATTGTTATTTTCCGAGAGCCACAATGCATTTCACAATATTGAAGCTTAACAAAATACGTGGATTTATTATTATTATTATTATTATTATTATTATTATTATTATTATTATTATTATATTATTATTATTATGAGTTATTTAATAATAATAATAATAATAATAATATGTGATTGGTGTTTCTGAAAATTAAGGGCGAACGTTGCTACTTTTCTGCAAAATCACGTCAGTAGTACGAGAAGGTTGAATTGTTATTTAATCTGTAATCTGTTTTTAATTTCAAAATTTTGAAAATAAAGTGTCACATAGGCCTACAGCTGAAAGACACTCCTTTAACAATCTCCGCACCTGTAAATGGCTTAATTTCTGCTACGTGATACGATGCTTTGGTTTTAGTTCGTTTTTATGTACAGTGGAATACATTGATTTCTGTTCAGATATCAGAGACAGTTTTAATATTTTCAGCCTTCTGTTCTTGGATGAGAATATTTTGGACACTTATCAAATTTTGAATGCATGCTATTGTAATATAAATTAAGATAAACACGTTTACAACCCATTTCTATATCAAGACATAAGCACATGGGACATCATGACTATCCTTTTATAAAGAAAACAAATAGCTACGTATAGTAGCTGAAAATCTTCATTGACAGTAATGATGCAGGGTAACCAAAGTTTTCTCCAGTTGCACATTATATATATATAATAAAAATAATAGTAATAGGCCTATTAGTTCAGGGGCCGCAATAAATGTTTCTGAGAGCCGCAAGCGGGCCGCGGACCGCGTAATGAGTACCACTGGCCTAGATGGAACGCCAGCCTCATGTTATACATACTATATTAAAATACCATTTAATACCATCCGTACAATAACAGGTTTTCATGCGTTTAAGCTAGCCTTGGTTTAAGGGTTCCGTACAAATTTTACGGAACAAACGTTTGAGTCATGAGTCTTGCGCCAAAAGCTTCTTTGGTTAACTCGCCGTTATTCGAGAACCAGTAAAGATTTTGAGTCGCCATCACTTTTAAAAGTAATTTCAATCCTTTCTCAACATTTCTCTCGCTTTGACCCCCCATCTAACGTGAAAAACAAACAAGTTTTCCGCTTACCGTAGGTGAAGCTGTAAAGGTAGAAGCACATTATTGCCACGGCACGGCACGAAATGTGATTTCCTGTGCTGTCACGTTCTGCATTCAATGTGTGGTATTCGTTTTCTCCATTTATTTACGTTGCTTAGAATCACACTATTCCCACGCCACGGACGCCACGTCCTCTCCTGTGTAGCACTCGTGCCATCACGTTAGATTTTCTGTCGCACCGGACATTGTTGGACTGTAGAGAGCACGTGCAGGTTCATTATGGAGGAATATATCATTGAAAAAGTAAGGCAATATGAATTTATGTATAATTTTAAGTCATCCAATTACAGAGATTTAAACATGAGAAAAGAAACTTGGGAGGAAATAGGAAGAGAGATGAATATAAGCGGTGAGTACTGTATGTTAACTTATTTCCAAGAGCTATTCCATCTCAAATCGACCGAAATATAGAGAAAATTGACCTTAAATTTTCTAAATACAATGAAACTTTTTTTTGTACGTAGAGAACAGTGATACAATGAGTATAAAAAATGCGAGGGTTTTTACTGATCGATTTCATATGGAATAGCCCATAAGTAAATCATCGATTCAACTTAACGTCATTATTACTACTATTTTATTATTATTATTATTATTATTATTATTATTATTATTATTATTATTATTATTATTTTAGGAGGTACATCAGTGTAGATGCGACCATACACATAAAAGTGCATATTAACAATGACTACAACAGCTGTACTGTGACTACAACAGCTGTACTGTAGACATTAATCTTAATTTTGCGATCTACCTTGACGAACAACATTTAATTGCCAAGGCACTGAGCCTAGAGAATTAAAATATTCCTTGAAGTTTTCTCGCACTTGAAAAGACTCGCGTGTACTGTTTCTTCTCAAGTGGTCTAGGTTTCTTAGGGCACAGGTTGGTAGTGAAAGTGCTTGCACATAAGGCTCAAACATATTGTCCTTACATAGCATATTATGCAGGCAGCATGACGCAAGTACAATTCTATCGACCATGTTCGGTTGTACCTCCATATATCTTCGAAAAATTCTCCAACGTGCAGTCAAAATTCCGAATGCATTCTCGACCACATTTCTCGCTCGGGAAAGTCTATAGTTGAAAATCTCTTTTGTTTCGTCTCCATCTAAATGGTGCCTGCCATATGGACGCAGAAGATATTTTTTCTAGTGGAAATGCTTCATCTCCAACAATTATGTGTCGTTGTGGCTCCCCATTTTCAACTAATGGAGCATTTTGTGGCACATTTAAAGTTGGCCTATTAGATTCCAGTTTTTTCCCAAAGCGCGAATTAGCAAAAACACAACCATCACTGTTTCTGCCGTAAGAGCCTACATCAATTGTAATAAATTTATAATCTGCATCAACCTGAGCATTTTCGATGTCTTCTTCAAACTCTGAAGAACTACTGGAACTACTAACCCATTCACCTTCCATCTCTGCTACAGAAAGCTACTGAATAAAATAGCGACTGAACAGATTGTAAGTTTAGTGTGAAGTGACATGGCGTGGCGATAATGTGCACACAGCGCGACACAGCACGTGCCTTCCAACTTATACGATCTCACAGGAGAACACATGCCGTGGCAATAATGTGTTTCCGGCTTAAATGTCTATTCTGAACAGATCAATCTCCATCGAAATTAATATTTTTTTTCTCACTTTCCAAAAAAGATTTTCAGTTCGATTTTTTTTCTATGCTTTCCTTAGACATTGAGCTATCAATAAAGAAAATTACAGCGCGATTGATTAAGTACTATAGGAGCTACGACATGATATATATTTAAAGAACCGGGAAATGTATAAGCCAATGCTTCCTATACGACTGCACGGGCCGAGCGATATTGCTTGCTTATCATTACTACAGTCCCGCCTAGACGTCCGAGACTGTCGGGAGTGATATAGTATCGGTAATCTCGGGAACAAGAGAATCTCGTGTTCTCTATCAATGAGTCATTTGGCTACGTTAGGTACTCGCGCACCGAGCGAGACTGTGGAGATTACGCAACCGAGAACGGGCGATAATATGAGGCAGTCTGCCCGACTCTACAGTTCACACGTGAAAACATAGACAAAAAACCCGTATGTCTCTGGAGTAGAGGGTAGCATTGATAATCTGTCACTTGGACTTTGCAAACAATGCGCAGAGACGATACCTTTCAATTTAACACTTGAACTCGCCCGTTTCGAAGGGGTGTTGGATGAGTCTAAATACGAAAGTGTAAAATTCTCTCTCCCTAGAACGCATAAAAATTTCATTCCAGTGATGGATAGTATCATGGCCATTACCGCTAAGTGCTGCTGTTGCACAATGGATTCCGTGAAACACAAGTGAAATGTTCTTACGCTCAAATCATCGAGCGCTACTTCATAGTATAGTTGCGATGTTGGCTACACTGCTCTTCACGTCACATGACTCACATGACCACCATTTAAAATTGTCATAGGGTTACGAAAACTTTTAGTACTTTTTACGCTATTATGAATTGATGAATGTACAGTATTAAATATAAACATTGTACGTATTTTAAAATTTTATTTTTAATTATTTATATTAAAATTACTAGATTTCAACATGGAAAAGAAAATATTTGTGCAGTATAGTGTTTTTTTTTACATAACCTATAAACATATTTTTCAATTATCCGGAAAAATCAGTTATCCGGCACTGGCTTTGTCCCACAGTTGCTGGAACAATAAAATTCTAATTGTATTAGGTCTAATAATTAAAAATATTATAGATATTACAAACATAAGAATCAATAAAATGAATCGATTAATATTTACATCTCCATCTATGTAATCATCACTATACAAAATAATATACCGAATTGCACGATAAAATTATTCAGTGTAAATGAAATTCTTAACTTAAAGATTTAATCCGTATTAACCAATATCATCCCATACGAGGAATTCTACTGTATAATGGTAGTTAAAATGATGTAAAGTTTTACCTTCAGCAATGTAAGCACTGCTTACAGATCAAAATTACTAAAATAAATAACGTCTTAATTTCATCAAGTAGTCTTCAGTAGGTGGGAAGATAATATTAAAATGGATTTGAGGGAGGTGGGATATGATGGTAGAGACTGGATTAATCTTGCTCAGGATAGGGACCAATGGCGGGCTTATGTGAGGGCGGCAATGAACCTCCGGGTTCCTTAAAAGCCAGTAAGTAAGTAAGTAAGTCTTCAGTAACTGCACCGCAGTTTAATGTGGCTTGAAGTATGTTTACATAAAGGCAATACTCTTACTATGCGCATTTGTGAGTGGATGGTTGGCTGGTTCAAAGAAAGAGGGAACTGAGTAGAACATATGACTGCTCATTGCTGTCCATGTAAGCAGTTAGTGAAAATGCTGAAGGTGAATTTATACTAAGGTTACCAGACATCCTCTTTTTTCAGAAAAGTCCCCAAACTTTTCCTTTTGTCCCCAAACAAAATTCATCTCCGAATTTAATAATTTCTCCTCTGATATTCCCAGATATTATACACCGTGATTCAAAATGAAAGAGCAGATTTCAATTTTGTATTGCAGACAAACTATCAAAGACAGAAACACATTGCGCATGTTACTGGATAGAGGAAGGTTCAAAGTTTGAACACAGCTGCCCTGTTGTTTGTTTATAGCAACATGGCTACTACACCGTAGGAAAAATCATTTTGTGTGTTGGAATTGGCGAGATATCATGCTGCAAAACTGGTTGTTTCCTCAACTTCATGAAGATTCCAATGACTTCATTTCTTGCAAGATGGCATCCCGCCTCACTCTCACCTTGAGGTATGGCATTATTTGAACATCACCATTCCACAACGTTGGATTGGAAGGGGTGGACAACATCTTGTTCATTGTTTTTGGCCTCCGAGGTCACCAAACCTTACTCCCTGTGATTTTTATCTGTGGGGTTACATAAAAGACACAGTGTTTGTCACACCTTTGGCAGCTACTCTTGAAGATCTGAGAAATCGAATTGTGGAAGCTGTCAATTCAATAAATTGATGCATGTGTGGAATGAACTGGACTACCGTCTCGATATTTCTCGCGCAACACATGGTGCTTATGTTGAGTGTACAGTGCCTGTAGGATAAAACTTTGAATCTTCCTCTATCTAGTGACATGCGCTATGTGTTTTATTTTTGATAGTTTGTCTGTAATACAAAATTGAAATCTGCTCTTTCATTTTGAATCACGGTGTAAATAATTATGAAAGTACTGTTGAATATCCCAGTGCCTGGAGTATTCAGGCACGAGATAGGATATATGTTGAATGTACTGTATATTGCTGAGATCTCCTGCAGATAGAGAAAAATTTGAAGAGACAATTCGTTAGTTTTTGTTTCTTTCAAAAATATAGATGTACTTGACATGGATGAAATAATTTATTTGATGAAATTTCATACTTGAAGAAATATGTGACTCCAGAGAAAATAGCAAAATGGATTGAAAACAATGCTTATCTTCGCTCAAAATGGAGTGAAATTTAAATTTTTTTTTCCTTAGTTTATTTTCTTTTAAATATAGATGTAAGGTAAGTTGGGCTATAGCCAGTGCCAGCATTTTTGGCGCATGTCCTTGAGTAAAAACCCAATCAGTGAGCATTTATTGCCAGTGTAGCTGAGAACGGTACTACCCAACACGTGTCCACACCTTGGAGTAACGGTCAGCGCGTCTGGCCGCGAAACCAGGTGGCGCGGGTTCGAATCCCGGTCAGGGCAAGTTACCTGGTTGAGGTTTTTTCCGGAGTTTTCCCTCAACCCAATACGAGCAAATGCTGGGAAACGTTAGGTGCTGGACCCCGGACTCATTTCACCGGCATTATCACCATTCCATTCAGACGCTAAATAACCTTAGATGTTGATACAGCGTCGTAAAATAACCCAATAAAATAACCCAACACGTCACATCAGCAATCTACCCGCTGCGTCAAAGGCAAGACACTCACACTTCGCGTTTCTGGGGTGTGTTCTTGAGTATACTGTCCAGTGAGGGGCATCTGTTGCCACTTCGGCTGAGAGTGGTACCACCTCCTAAACAGATGGGATGTCAGCAATCTGCCAATCACATTTGTCAGCTTTCTCGTCCATATTTTGTGGCAAAGATAAGATACTTGCTCTCAATGTTCCCATTACTTATTTCACACGCCAGAAACGGTGGTACTGGCATCCCCTAAATATGAAAGTTCAACTTTGATGCATAGTAACACCTGAACCCTTTGTAATTTTAAAATAAGACTTTATTGGTATATTAAGTTTGTGTATTTTCATCTTGTCAGTTGTGTAAATGGTCGAAGCATGTTTTATGGAACAAGTAAGTACAATTATAATGTTGAGGATATGCAGTTGCGCCGTGATATGGGACAAGAGCATCTCCAGGCTGTAACTTTCCGTAGTAATGGATAGGACATAATCAAGGGGCAAGTACATAGTCTCTGTTCTTTGAGCTTAAATGCATGTTTCAAATTTTATTTTATTAATTCCTTTTGATAAGTTACGTATTTCGGCAATAAACGGTGTTCAGGGAATAAGATTAACACTCCCCGAGATGGCAGGACGAATCTCAAATGAACTACAGAGATATGGACTGAAGTTACACTTGCCCCAGAATTGCACTTACCCCAATTCACCTTACTTGACATGGATGAACTAATTTATTTGATGAAATTTCATATTTGAAGAAATATGTAACTCCAGAGAAAATAGAAAAATGGATTGAAAAAATGCTGATCCTCGCTCAAAATGGAGTGAAATTTTTTAATTTTTCCCTGAGAAAATTATTCCCTTTGCACAACTTAAAAAATTGATTGAACTATTACTTTGTCTTCCTGGAAGTAATGCTTCAGTGGAGAGAGTTTTTGCTTTAATGGACCTGATGTGGACATCCATAAATCCAGAATGAGTTTAGAAACTGTTCCAATTATGTTTGTTGTCTTAACAGATTTTAACATGGGCCTGTCAGAAGTTTGTTGCAAAATTGAGAATCCGGAGAATACCTGCTTAAAAAAATTCGCTGTTCTGAAAATACCAGTAGAATTAATATTTTTTGTGTGTAAGTAGAATGAGTATTTGATTCTTTAAAGTGTGCAAAAATATATAAGTGAATGGATAACTATAGCTATCCTACAAGCAAAACTCAGCTCGGACTCCACGCGGCGCGCATGCTATAGCCCTCTTACTCCCCTGCAGTAGGCTTGAGAGCATGCTGGGAACGGGAGCATACGTTATCTGAGCGAGACAGTCACGCCCGCTGGTTTCTGCGCACTGAGTTTTCCTTGTTGGATGTCTATGTAAATGCTAAAAGCAGTTTATTCATATGTCAATATCTATCCCCAGAAATTGTGAAAATAATCTGGTAACCTAAATTTATATGGTAGTTTTGCATAAAAAGAATTTTTATAAGCCCCAGAAAGGAGGCAGTGCACAGAATCAGAGGACGAGCGGCCTAGTTCACAAAAGGACTAGTTGAGGTAATAAAATTAGTTTTGTTTTCTTATATGTCTCGTCAAGCAAACTGTCTCCTTTCTGGGACTTCGGAAGTATCTATATGAAAAACTTTTTCCTAAGACTGTACTTGGGTCATCCAAAAATTAGTAGCAACACTTTAATCGAGCCCCTACAGCCGAGGCTGCGCAGAAGTTTAGAGTAGGGACAAATTAAAGCTTGCGTCAGCCGCCATGCTTTGGGAGAAGCACCGGCTAGCAGACGGATGTACTATACAATGCTGAATGTTTAATATATATGTTTGGTGTCTCTTATAAATCAATCTGAATGGATAAATGAAAAAAAAAATCTTATTAACATTTAAAGCGACCACGTTAAAGACATAATTAAGCTTAGTTTCTGTTAGTTTGACATGAAACGAAAGAAAACTGTAACAATTTGATAACGTAACTAAAGATGTTGTATAGTTATTTGACAACATATAGAGCGAACAGAAATACAAATGCATATTGTAGTAATAGTTCAGCAGATGAAAAGAAAATTATTAGTATTAACTATTATTAACAAAACACTGCCTGTGTAACACGTTACATTAGGCCTATATTGTAAACACGTTTGCTTTGATATGGACGAGAAATGAACAATTATTAGGGGAAGTCCGTGTAACTTGATCCACCGATGCAATCACTATTTCCAGGATAGTTTGCAAGGTACTTTATACAGCGCTTTGAACTTTCTACATGTTAGGCAACTGTCCATAAATCTCATTATGCAGGGTTGGCTTGACGCGGTCATAACGGTGTCGAACATTCTGTCCTCAAATTCTTCAAATCTTTTCACAATAGTTTGACAGCGTGTTGTGCGAAGACGTTTAGAAATACAAGACTGCTTTATACATACGAAGAAATACCAGTGTTGGAGGTAAGTTGAGTGAAATTTGTATCAATGTTTGTAAAGTGGTTTTTACGTAAATAATTTTTAAGTGTTTCTTTTACAATGCGTGTAAATTGAACCATCACAAAGCGTGTAACTTGAGCCAATTCTAAAATGTACCAACCCTTACAACATAACAAATTTAGAAGATAAAATTGTCCATTATGTCTTCACTAGTGTGAATTTCCAAAAATCAGAGGTCAGTGGATGAAAATTTTGTAAGGACACATAATTATAATAATATTTATATTATATTATATTATATAAATAATAATATTATAAAACATTACTTTAGTTTATTTCAATGTTAATAATATTTTATTTCTTAAATTATGTAATAAGCAGGGAAAGGATTTATATGTAAATACATATTTACTTATAAAGCTAATATAATTTATATTTTGCATTATCTTTATGTTTCACAATGTGTAGGGTTGAAAAATCCTACTTTTATTTTCCATATTTTTCCATATTTTAGAGTTTAGTACATATTTTCGTTAATTTCCATATATTTTCCATATTTCATATAAAACAGTCCATATTATATTAGGTTTAACAATAAAACAAAACAAAATTCCATTAACTTTTAAAAATACATTTCAACAATAGAGATTTAAACACATGTTCAGTAATCCCTTTAACATCAGAGTTATTTGAAAATTAGCAGTCCTATCAACAATGGGAAAGTAAGTTACAAAACTGTATTAATTTAATTTAAAATTTTTAACAGACTTCAGTTGTGCAGCTCAACAGTTAAATGCCTGTCAGAGTACACATAGGTTCAGTTTTGTAAATCATACTATAAAGACGGTAAATATGCCAAAAGTACGTCATTCAGTCAATTTAAAATCAAAACTAACAAGTTACATTTCAGAATTTAAAGAAGATGGTTTATCAACTGACAATAAAATATTATTTTGTAATTTGTGTCAGTGTGCAGTATCATCTACACAAAAGTTCCTGGTGCAACAACACATTACAACTAGTAAACATCAGGCCAACAAACAACTAAATTCCAAGCAGAGACAATTGTTTTTAACACAACCAACAACATCGAATGTAAGATCTGAGTTTAACATCGACCTGTGCCGTTCTCTCATCTCTGCTGATATTCCTCTCTACAAACTAAAGAATAAGGTCTTCAGGGAATTCCTTGAAAAATATACTCAACATACAATCCCGGATGAGTCAACACTTAGGAAGACGTATGCTCCATCCATCTACGATGAGACAATACAGAAGATAAGAGATGAAATTAAAGATAGTTCAATTTGGGTTTCCATTGATGAGACTCCCGACAAAGAAGGTAGACTTGTTGGTAATGTAGTTATCGGTTTGTTAAGTGAACAATATTCTGAACGAATTCTTTTACATTGTGATGTTCTAGAAAAGTGCAATAACAAAACTATAGTTAAACTGTTCAACGAAGCTATGGGTATCCTGTGGCCAAAGGGTATTATGTACGATAATGTGTTATTCTTTATTAGCGATGCTGCCCCTTATATGGTCAAAGCTGGACAAGCATTATCTGTTGTATATCCTAAATTGACTCATTTTACTTGTGTGGCGCATGCATTTCATCGTGTGGCAGAAGTGGTCAGAGACAATTTCCCTAAAGTAGATTTGTTGATTTCATCAGTGAAAAAAGTATTTCTCAAAGCTCCCAGTAGAGTTAACGTGTTGAAAGAAATGTACCCTGAAATTCCATTGCCACCAAAGCCAATTTTAACTAGATGGGGTACATGGCTAGAAGCAGTTGAATATTATGCCGAACATATAGACTCTATTAACAATGTTCTCCTTGCATTGGACTCTGAAGATGCAGTCTCAATTGATACTGCGAAAACAGTTACCTGTGACATAAGTGTGAAGAATGACTTAGCTCACATTCAGCATACATTTTCATGCATCATAAAAACGCTCAAAAGTCTCCAAAATAGGCACCTTTCACTATCTGAAAGTTTTGAAATTATAAATAGTACTGTGGAACAACTGAATCGTGGTAGAGGTAAAGTTGCAGATGCAGTAAGAGCTAAGGTGGACACTGTACTTTCAAAAAACCCTGGATATGAAGAACTACAAAAGGTTGTTGCTGTGATGAGTGGTGAATCAACAGTGAAGATTAACTTGGACTTATCCCCAGCAGACATTGTGAAATTGAATTATGTACCAGTTACTTCTTGTGACGTCGAACGCTCTTTTAGTCAGAATAAATCTATCCTCATAGACAATAGAAGAAGATTCACTTTTCAGCACTTGAAAGAAATGTTTGTAACCTATTGTTATGGTAACAGACAATAAAAATTGTGTTTTGTTGAAACTACATTGGAAGATAAGGTACGTCCATTATATTTTTTGTTTAGTTTGATTAAAATGTACCAATATTTAACGTACATAGTCATTTTTTTATAATTTTAAGTCCATATTTAATTCCATATTTTGGTAAAAATCCATATTTAATTCCATATTTTGGTAAAAATAACTACATATATATTTACATATTTCATATATTTTTAGTCCATATAAATCCGTTCCCTGGTAATAAGACTTCGTTTCATTTGGTGGGTCGACAATTACAACTTTTTAACGAATTCTGCTTTCGCCATTACTTTACAGATGACTACAAGACAGGAAAGAAAAGCGAAGGGAGTGTATGGGAAGTGGAAAGAAGAACATCTGCAACTCGCTTTAGTTGCAATATCGGAAGGGGTTGGCGTCAATGAGGCTGCACGAAGGCATAATATACCTAGTGCCACCCTTAAAAGATACAACAAAAGGAAGGATGCTAAAATTAGACAGCCCGGTCATCCACTTGACTTGCCACAAGAGGTGGAAAATGATCTTGTGACACATCTTCTGCAGCTAGAAAAAATGTTCTATGGGTAAATACATTACAGCAAAATGCATATTAGGGCCTACATTAGGCCTACAACTTAATTCAATCAAACTTAATATAGGCCTAATACTTAATCTGCTTATTCCTTAATTTCAGACTGACACGGAGAAGTGTTATGCAATTAGCATACGAGATTGCAGAGAAGAATAAACTGGCCACTCGGTTCAACAAGGAAACGGAGTCTGCCGGCAAAATTTCGAAAAATCGAAGGAGAATTGGGAGGAAAATTTTATAAGGTACGCAAAACGCGTCCTTGCAAGGGGTTGGGGGCTGTACAAAACTAAATATGTGAGCTCCAAGCCTGTTGGCCACTAGTCTCACTCCGGGTTACGCTGCTCCTCTGAAGGAGCTCTAGAAAATTTTGAAGGGGAAGCCGAAATTGGACGTAACCTCTTAGGTACCACATACGCGAGGGGGGCTGAGATTGATCAAGTGATCACGGAACGGGGCGAGGAGGAGTTGGCTGGTGTTTGCCGTTAGAATGGCAAGACGCCGTCATCTGTTGTTCGATGACAAAGCATGTGAAGGCCGTCGGAAGAAGCGCCGTGTAATCTAATCTGCAATTTGAGAGGTCCCTGTCCTTTCAATTTGCGACTTATTGAGTGACCTCGTATATTTAATAGACTACTTATATTATCTGAACTAGGGCATACATCGTTTATAATAAGGGTGGAATATATATGGGGAAGGGCATATAGGTCCGTGGCCCATTTCTTATAGGGCTTATCCCGACATTTGTCTTACGCCTGAGGAAAACCACGGAATACCTTAGGCAGGATGAGTTGTCTCATATAAGAGACTAGCCAATTTGGCTATTATGTAGGAGGTGATTGTTGTCCTGAGCCTTGTTGAATCGTCTCAATTTTGAGACAAGCCATTTGGCTATATGATGGCTCAATTACGAAGAGGGGGGAGAGATGTAATTAGTTAATTAATTTAAAGTAATTAGGGAGATTAATGGGGATATGAGTGCAGGTCCGTGGCCCATTTCTTTTAGGGCTCATCCCGACATTTGTCTTAGCGCCTTAGGAAAACCACGGAAAAACCTTAGGCAGGATGAGTTGTCTCAATATCAGAGACTAGCCAGTTGGCTCTTAGGTTGAATGACTCTATGAATCGATGGATATATACTAGCCAATTGGCTCTATGATACTTCCATCGATCAACAAAAATAGATATTGTTAGGGAGGGATTTTGTTTAGCCCAGTTAAGACAAGGTCATTTTAAAGCGGTTGCACTATCCAAGGAGTCTCATGGAGTTGAGTCGTGGCTACCAAAACCTGGGAGTAACGCCAGCCTCCCTGTCCTGTCTCAATAGTATAGCTAATGGACCTGTCTGGTGTCTACGCCGTAACCTAGGATCATACTGGCCGAGGCCAGATATGAGCGGGTTGGGGTTAGCACGAGCTTCCGCATACAGGTTCCTAGCCAGTCGAGCAATGAACTCGTCTATGGTTGGCAACTCTAGTTCATCATGGAACTTTCTTCTCGAGGCGACTCGGGGGAGATGGGTAATGAGTCGAATCACCTGGTTTTGGACAACTTGGAGTTTACGGAGATGGGACACTGCCGCAAACCGCCATGCGGGTGCGGCATAGGTAATGACAGAGCGAATGAGGGCCTTATGCATGGTAAGTCCTACCCTCAGGTTGTCAGGAGTTAAGGCCGCCAGAATGGGATAGTGTCTAACTATCAGCCCATTGGCCTTACGAAGAAGGGTTTGGATGTGATCTCGGAAGTTGAGATGAGAGTCCATAATGATCCCTAAATATTTAATTTGGTTCATCCACAGCATTTCTCGTCCGAAAAGTGTGGGTGGTGGTGGTATGTCTTCGAGCCTCGCTCTTAGTGAAAAGAGTATGGCCTGACATTTCTCTACATTGACCTTGATTCTCCAGTCGTGGAACCACGGCTGGAGGTGATCTAAGATCGACTGCAATCTACGGGACGCTAATCTATAGGTTTTGCCCATCGCCAAGAGGGCAGTGTCGTCTGCATAGATATACAGATGACTACTTCTTCCGTGGATATAGCGAAACGGGAGGTCATTAATGAATATATTGAAAAGTATGGGCCCGATAATGGAACCCTGTGGGACTCCTGCGTGAATTTCACGGGGGGTGGAGAAACTAGTGCCTACACGGGTTTTGAATGTACGGCCTCGGAGATAGTTAGAAATGAGGCGTATCATTCCATCTGGGACTCCCATGCCCAGTAACTTAACGAGGAGTCCCTCATGCCAAACCTTGTCGAATGCTCGCTCGATATCCAGGTAAGCTGCAGCTACTACACGCTTCGTGCTCATAGCCCAGGTAATGTCCTCCGTCATGCGGAGTGCCTGGAGTGTAGTGGAACGACCAGGGTGGAAACCGAACTGCTCGTTCCTGATTTGGGGCAACACTACTTCAGTGAGGCGTCTATGTATGACCCGCTCCGCCACTGCCGGCAAAGAATGGTTTTCCGGCTTTATGAAGCGCCATCCCGAACTTAGCCTTAGGCAGCCAGAAGCCACATCACTTGCCAGGGCTTCAGGATTCAACAGGGTTGTAGTCGGCAAGTTCTTTGACACATTGGAACAACTTGTCGACCAACACAAATTAACTGCTGCCAGAATATTCAACATGGACGAGACATCCCACACTGTCGTTCAACGCCAAGAGAAGATTCTGGCACAGAGGGGAAAACATCAGGTTGGAGCCATTTCTTCGTGTGAGTGAGGTGAGAATGTGACAGGAGTGTATGCCATGAGTGCGAGTGGCTTCTTTTTACCTCCTATACTTATTTACGCTAGGAAAGAAATGATGGAGTCTCTCACATTTGGAGCACCTCCTAACACCATGTT
This sequence comes from Periplaneta americana, assembly GCF_040183065.1. Lineage (NCBI taxonomy): Eukaryota > Metazoa > Arthropoda > Insecta > Blattodea > Blattidae > Periplaneta > Periplaneta americana. The sequence continues at coordinate 42,199,331 of NC_091129.1, forward strand.
CCGCTGTCAGGATAAGGGATGGATGGATTCTGACACATTCTGTGAATAGATTAGGCACTTCATTAGAACTGTCAAATCCAGCCCTCAGGAGAAAGTACTGTTGATTTTAGATGGTCACAGTAGCCATACGCAATCGCTGAAAGCGATTGAGATCTGCCGTCAGTACGGTGTGATTATGCTATCTCTACCGTCGCACTGCACGCACCGTCTCCAACCACTGGATGTGTCGTTCTTCAAACCTCTGAACACATTCATGTCAGCTGCCATATCAACGAAGATGAGGGAACTTCCAGGACAGCGGCTGAATGTCCAGCACATTGCCTCACTGGTAGGAGTGGCATTCCCCAGAGCAGCAATTATGCAGATTGCAATGAATGGCTTCAGGCACACTGGTCTTTGGCCTGTCGACCGAAATGTGTTTTCAGAGGCTGATTTCGCGCCTTCTTTGGTGACCGATCGGTCTTTGAATGGTGAGCCATCAGCATCAGCATCTCGGGCAGCAGAAGAAGTGGAAGGAGCAGCATCAGCAGAGAAAAAGATGGGAGACAATGTGGAGCTACTTTCTGGTCTCACAGAATATGTGTCAGTGAAGGAAATAAGCCCTTTGCCTTCGTCTTCAAAATCTGGACAGAGAAAATCCGGAACGAGATACAATGCGTCTGGCGTGGTGCTGACCGCTACGCCACACAAGAATGCTCTGCAGCAACAATCAGATGGGAAGGCCGCAAAGAAAAGAAAATTATTTGATTCGAAAGTTAAGGTGACATCCAAAACACGCTGTGTTATTTGTGGTGAAAGTGAGAACAAAGACTGGATTCAGTGCAATCGGTGTGGAAAATGGGCCCACGAAGAATGTGCAACAATTACAGATGAACTATTTTATTACTGTTGTATGTGAGTGAAATCATTGCTTGACACAAATTTTTGTTTAAATAAACAACGTTATAGGAGTTAAATGTGTTTAATATGCCTGGTCCAAGTTACATGATCCTCTGGTTCATATTACAGGACCCTAGCTCAAGTTACACGGCTTCGAAATTTTGATTAAATTTTATTTTTGAAGTATTAGAATTAAAATTAGTGAAGTCTTATTCTACTTAGGGATTTATTATGGCAATCTACCAACATAAAAAATTCAGGGACATATTTCTCAATATGATAAGTGAGTTACGGCCATTCAAAGTTAGGTGGTCCAATGTACACGGTCTTCCCCTATTTATTCGCTTCCATATCACATAATATAGGCCTACACCTGTAAAATAGAAACATGTACCTAGAAATATAAGTAGACCTACCGTGCAATAGCTTATTATCACAGCTGTAGAATGAAATAAACGTCACATGCATGAATTAGTCAATTCGTCATTTAATAGAACTCAGGCCTAGTGTACAGAACATCTTGCGTACTGATTCATTATTATTATTATTATTATTATTATTATTATTATTATTATTATTATTATTATTATTATTGACTCCGTTAAATATTGTCTTACAACCAGTGGCGGCTCGTGGCTATTGAATTAAGGGGGGCTGCATACAAAAATAAACCAAGCAACTTACTTTATTTAAAGATTAGTTCCATGCGCCTTACCTTGTAAGTTGTGTTTAAATGAGACAGGCTCATGTTAGTAGATTTACTGGCATTTAAAAGAATCCTGCGGACAAAATTCCGGCACACCGGCGACGCTGATATAACCTCTGCAGTTCCGAGTGTCGTTAAATAAACCATAATTTATTTTTTATATGCAGATTTGAACCTTAGAAATATCTAACTGGCGATGTTGTAGTTGGTTGTATAATGTATATACATGATACAATAAATGAAAAAATAACTGAGCCAGAAACTGAATTCAGAATATTCAAGAGTACGCACCAGGGCGCTTGCCTCATTTATTGTGATGTTAAATGTTTCAGATTCCATTATGGTTTGAAAACATTCTAGCAATGGCTCCTTCTTCTCATGAACAACATTTACTGTTCTTATTTTAAATCCATCTTGTTGCCCCAGCTGATGGAATTGTCTTTGAAACACATTAATCTAATACAGACTGTGTGGAGATCGAGAGAAGAAAGCAGGGATACTGGGTAAATTATCAAAAAATATGCGAGCCTTTGTATTTTGTTTAGCGGCTCTTTCCATTATGAGATTCAACTGATGGGCACTTAATTTCACATTTCTCCTGAATTGTTAAGATACTGAACTGAATAGACTGTAAATATTGTACAGAATTAAACATTGTTGCACTTGTTATACTCACAACATTAAAGAAAATGTATTTAAAACTGCGCGCTACTGACAAACTGCTGCAAATCTTGCAGCGCCCGGAAACTCTGGATTCACGGCCAGAGGCAGCAGGGAGGAGGGGTAAAACTAACGCGCAAAGCATCCGAGACGAGACCAAGCCCCTACAGTCTCGGCTGCGCGAAACGAGGAAACCGGGGCAAATTGAACGCTGCGCTTGCCGCCATATTGTTGGAGAGCAGACAAATAATAGCAGTGCGTAAATCACGCAATTTAACGCTGTGATGATCTAAAATTGACATATTATGGTCATTTTCGACGTTTAACGTAAAATTAGGACGAAATAAACATATTCAAAGTTTCATTGATATGTGTTAGAACATTAAAGAAAAGAAAATACGTATGCAGCAATTTATAGAAAACATACTGATACATCCATAAATAGGCCTACACAATACACATTATAAATTGTATAATTTTACGATAATCAGCAAATTGTTAGGTTTCAGAGAATCTAAAATTATATTAACATATTAACTCTTAGATCACAAGACATAAATAAATGCACCTTGATTACACAAGTTCTTGTTATAATCAAATTCCTAAGTGAAATAAATATGCGATAATCAGTATAGACTTGTTAAGTTTTAGAGAATCAAAAATAAATTATATTACCGGTACTTTTAGACCACAGGACATAGGTAATCTGGCAAAATGTAATATGCGAAGGTAGCCAAATTACATTGAATTCATTCTTCAATTAATAAAGGGAATGCTATCAATTATAAAAAGTATCGGTACCTAATACATTGCAAACAATAGGTAACGTGAAGACCTAAAAACTAAACAAACACTTTATGCAAGATAAAAAAAAAAACCACATACTTTTTATGTGTGGATTTTTTACATATTGTATTTTTATTTTAAATAAATAAAATAGATATATTATCATTGCTTGTGGAGTGATGGTACATAATTTTTATGCACATATGCAATATCAATAAGATGCCATTCCTTGCTTTTGTTAATAAAATATATCCGGCAAAATGTAAAAGAGTTATTTATAGGTGAACTCTGAATCATAAATTCATAAAGGAGGCTTAGCTATTATAGCTATTTATTTATTTATTATCTGGATATTTATTTATCCATATATGGATCTTGAATGAATATTTATTATCTTGCAGATAAATTCATTTACATAATAAAAACAAAAAGTTATCTTTCCACTAATGTTTTAACATCTGATGTGTAAGTCTAAATAATTCACTCAGTGGGATTTCTCTACAGTCTGATATACCTGTACTAACAATTAAGTATTCTTTATTGTCGTAAACTACTGATTGATTTTTAATGATATTGATATTGTAACAACAGAGATAATATTATATCGTACCTTTTGCAAATAGCTTGGAAAATTAAACAGGGATGGTATTATCGCCGCGCTCTCATAGTTAACATTCGGCAGGTCTTTGAGCGGCCTCATGCGTTCGGCAGGTCTTTGAAATTTAATTGTATTATTGTTTTCAATTTCTTGTGTCGCCGCTCCAATCACTCGCCTCAATTTCAATAATGCAACCAATAAGCTGCTTCAATTATTATTAAATGACACTTACTTGTCTAAGCCACGTAGACTAAACCCGAGGTTGCAATGTCTTGTGCTGAGGACGAACATTAAGGTATGTGATTAAAAATTATTATTAAAGAGTTATTATTAAGAGTTAAGAAAGCCAACGTACTCGTATATGAAATAATAATAATAATAATAATAATAATAATAATAATAATAGCCATTTAACAATATAACAAACTAGTGCTTATTCTTATCGAGAAAGTAGACGTGACAACGTGACGCTTAGAGTGAAACCTACAGAGCAACAATCGGTCGGCAAAATTATTTTTTTAAACCACACCGCACGTTATTGTATGATGCCGACATGTTAAGCATGAGTCCGCGGCGATAATATATCATCTTTCAAAATTATATTGCCATTACATTCACACTATTCACTAAAAACACCCGAGACAAAACAAAGGACAAGTATGACAATCGTGTTTACCGCTCTATTTCTACCAGTAGCATGGCGGCGTAAACATGCGCAGACTGGTTTCAATTTTGGACAGCACACCAGCGCTCTGTGTGAGTCTAGTATACTATTATAACGTCTTTGGACGAGACTGGCAGCTCCAGGGGAGGAAGTGGCTTCACCCTGTAGTCCTTGTCTCTGGTTTCGCTCTGGCAGCACCAGGGGAGGAAGTGACTTCACTAACGATTGCGTGCATGTCATTGAGAGTGAAACTTTTTTTAAAATTCGAGCCGCTAAATAGAGACTGTATAATAAATGTATTTCACAACATAAAACGAGACAAGAGCCAGAAATGTCTGGGGGTGCTGCAGCTCCGCAGCCCCTCTTCGAAAGCTGCCCCTGCTTACAACATATTTATGTAAAGTCGTGTTGTACTGGTAACCATAAGCTATGTGCTAACATCTGCTCTTTATGTAGTACAGTGAAACCTGTCTTTGCGGTCACTTCATTTAAACGGTCACCTGGCCAAAAGGCCAATTTTCTCTGGAACTAATTGGATTTTCCATAAGACCAATACAAATTCTCTCTTTATTTAGCGGCCACGTCACGCGCCGGCCAGCGGCCGGGCTCTGTTTGGATTGGAACCTGACTACAACAGTCACTGTTCAGCAAAAAATCTTTTCACGAATACTGTCTGACCTGTTTTTTCGATGATTAAGAACAGGAAGCAATGTCACAAGGACAATAGCTAAGTGTACCCTCCATATCTTGGGGTTAGTTGGTTACTGTTTTATGACTCTTTTGTCACTTTCCACTCCGACCTTGCACAGCTATAAATTCTTACTCGTTTTTAAAGGATTGAAACACGGACTTTTTCTATCGAAAATGTCACAGTATGTTTTAGGTCTGTAGTTAACCATTCGAATTTTTTTTTATTTTTTCTCCTCTTTCTACCTTTCTCTATTTGGACCAGCTTTTACGAATTTTTCTTTTTTTCATTTTAGTTGATTCAGAGGAACTGTGCAGTTAGTTTGAGAGAGAAATCATGTCTAACAATAAGTCTAGAGTGGTGTTAAGTTTAGAGGTGAGACGAAAAATGATTGAAGAAAGTGAGAAGGGAACATATGCGAGAAAAATTGCAGAAACATTAAAATGTTGAAGGACACAAATAAACGGTATAATTAAGAATAAAGATGAAATATTAAAATAATGTGAGAAAAATATGCGTGGCGGCCAAAAAAGGAAGAGAGAATCTGTGTTTAGTAATGTGAATGATTTCGCTTACGAATGGTTCAAGTGTGCGAAGGCGAAGAAATTGCCAGTAAGTAGGCCTATGATTCAAGAGAAAGCTCTTGAAATTGCCAAAAGAACTCAATGTAAGCAATTTTGTTGCTAGTAATGGTGGTTAGAGTGCTTTAGAAAACGGCATAACATTGCATTTCGTTCTGTCTGGTGAAGGAGGTGACATTGCAACCAATGTTATTGAAGAATGGAAAAAATAGACTGCCTTCAGTTCTTGCGGAATATAAACTCAGAGATATTTACAATGTTAACGAAACAGTTTTTTTTTCAGGGGCCTCCCTAACAAAACTTTATCGCAATGTGATCCGTGAAATTGGTGTTTCTTCCCCCAAATACGATATCACATCTCCAGCCCCTTGATCAAGGTATTATCCAGTCATTTAAACTGAGGTACCGCAAGCGAGATTTGAAAAGGCTAGTTGCAAGAATGGAAGAGGCTGACATTAATATGCACGATTATTGTACGCGCACAGAAACTAAAAAGTCAATGAAATTAGGTATTTTCATGCTGATTCATAAAAAACCGCAACCTTAATCAAGCGGCCACCTGATAAAACGGCCATTTTACAAGGTAACTTCAGATGGCCGCTTTAGACAGGCTTCACTGTACTTTATTTTGTTCGGTTATTTAATGACGCTGTATCAACTACTAGATTATTTAGCATCGATGGTATTGATGATAGCGAGATAATATTTGGCGAGACGAGGCCAAGGATCCGCCATAGATTACCTGACATTCACCTTACGGTTGGGGATATAAGAAAAAACCCAACCGGGAAATCAGCGGGAATCGAACCCGCGACCGAGCGCGACTCCGGACCGACAGTTCTTAGCCCGCTGAGCTACGTCAGTATCTTTATGTACTTTTATGGTCAGTTTAATAAGTTTAAAATATGATTCTCGGGAGGAATCTGGAATCCATTTTATAAAATATGTTCCTATAAGTGTAGAAAGATTGTACAAGTGTTCTACTTCTAGAGCACATTGTTTCCATACGATGTAAGAGTGCGTGATAATATGCAATTGAACTGTCAACATCTGTATAATCGCTCTTTCACTTAAGCGGCATGATAAGACTCCCATTATTCTTTCGTTAAAAAAATAAAAGAGATTTTGTTTACTGCTGGCAGACTTTATTACACCATATTTTTCTTAACGATTTAACAACTAAGCCAGCAATGAATACAATCACATTTTGACAATATTGTGTCATTGAGAATGATGTCTGGAAATTACCATTGGGTATATAGATATTTTTAGCGGACATCCCTCTCTTTGTAATATAATTTAAATAAATTATGTACGTATTTTCTAACGTATATAAAATAACATAAGTAAAAATATTCCATGTATTCGGTCATAGGAAATAGAAATAAACTAATAAGTCTATTTATGACCAATATAAGGCGTTTATATTTAAAACAATGCTTAGTTAGGTGCAATATTAAGACTTACTTCTGTTATCTTAAATTAGACGTTAGAAAATACTTAAATAAGTTTAGTCATATTGCAGTGAAGGAGGAAATCCACTAAGAAAACGCCTATAGGCACCGTGCATGGGTCTCAAAATCGCACTGGTGGCGCCGCGCAGTGTCTCAATTCCTAATTAACTACAGGCTCGCAGTCATTCATTAGTCATGTGTGATACAGAAATTACATGCGGCTTTCTGCCGATAAAAAGTTGTAATATTAGTAAGAATGGGTTCATTGATTCATAGTGTTTTGCCCAAGGGCAGGTCTTTCACTGCAAACCCAGCAATCTCCAATCTTTAATGATTTTATAGACTCAGTGGAAAGTTCAGTACTGCTAGAGGAGTGTAAAAATGTAACTACAAAGTTCCTGAAATATCAGTGAAGTTGTTTGGCATTTAAATCAGATTTCAGACCATTGAATGAGGGTGAACAGTCATATTACGAAAACATTGATATACTTATATTTGATGTCATGACGTGTGTAATATTTGTGTGTATAATGCTCTATAAATTACGTATTTTAATGTGATTTAATTCTAAAAGTAGTCTTAATTACACTTCCTGAATAATGGGCGACTGCAAATTCTCTAAAACACAACACATAATGGACAATATCATCAACATACTACCTCTGATTGAGGTTCTGGCTATATGTACATCTGTTATCAGGCAGTACATCTCACTTGACGATGTGTCAGAGGAAGAACAATATTGTTTGTATGCATATGAAGTCTGACTAGTGTAATTTGTAGCTAGTCGGCGATATATGCAATGGAAGGGAAAAGGAACTGGCCACTCTACCCCATGATATTCTGGCCTAGTTGCCTCATAGGTGGTGTCTTGTTGGTATCACTTATGAGGTTCAGAGTTCTCTTTGGACAGTTGAATAAACAACAAGATCAACATGCGGAAGCAGTTCAATTGATAGTTTGTGTAAAATGTTATACTGTATATTTTAATTCGCTGAATGCACCTTTCAACATGAATTCGAATACTGGCAACGCTGTAAGTAGTTTCGACTTCTTCAGCTGTTAATTTACCATCGTGCAGATACGGTGGAGTAACAACAATGATCCCTTTATCGGAGAGGTTTGTTATTATTCCGGGAAAACCTGACTTCATCAGCACCTTCTAATAAAGTCAATAATCCGCAATCAGTTGTTATGACTGTGTCACTCGATCTGCCTCGGTAGCATTTAGATTTGAAGGCCACCATCTGATCCACACTGGGTGGCTGTTCCACTTCTGAACAATTAATTGTCACTCTATATTTTTCAATATTGCAGGCATTGTTTCCTGAATACTTTCTCTGCTAGGCCAAAACCCAAAATTACAGTAACCATTGTGGATGTCAACAGCATTAAAGTGGCGGTAAAAGTACATCATAATTATAATTGTGCGATTAACTCCGAACATCATCCTAATAGCAGAATATGAAAATCCATCTTGGGGCGTTTCGACTATCTATGGTAGCTATTTTTGGGTTAAATGATAGAATTGGAAATATTTCTTATGATTCTACCGGTATGATTGTGTTTCAATTGGCAGCAATTTTGACAATATATTCGAAACCACAAATGTCACTCCCATTAAGTCTGATAGTTCTGTCTCATATTTTATTGTAGAATAATTTCGGAAACCTTGCATTTCATTAAACAAATCGTCTGTTCCTGAATGCTTGTCATAACATTTCTTATGTGACTTCAGTTCGGCATGTAATGGAATAGACACTTGTGTAGACAATTCACACAATTCAATTGTGAAAGAAAAAACAAAATCACTAAGAATGGTTTCATTTACTTCTGCCTGTATGGCTACTTCATTTTTCGAAATAACACTTGTTGAGCATTCGCCTTCCATAAAACTTAAATTTTCATCTTTTCTTCTTTTTGCGTCTCTTTCGTACCTTTCCGGAGCTAGTTGAGATGAGGCAGTCTTTTTCTTGTAATCTCTTATATAAATACTAGGAACGGTATACTAGTTTTGGAGGTGTTCTGATCTCGTTCCCAGTAAAATGAATACCGCAAATTCTTGCTGCAGGTGCTGGTTTCCAAGGTGAACCATCAGCACTTGAAATCAAGAATTAAATATCGATATGAATACATTTAAAAATAAGTATATTAATATTTATTGTTGCTAATATTATACATAATATATATATATATATATATATATATATATATATATATATATAAAGAACTCAGTAATTATGTACTTTTTGAAATTTAAGTGATAAATTCCTGTTGTTGTTAACTTAATGGTTATTTATAAACATAATACTATATACAGTCTATTTTTTATATCAGGCCTAGTATATAATAATACTATGATTACAAGCAGTGTAGCCTTATTTACTTTCGTCTGCGTACTGCATGGATCCACAATTAGCGTCGTTGCGCTTCAGTTTTCTGTTTTGGGAATGAATAAAAACAATATCGGTTGGTGTGTTCCTATAAGCATTACTACACTCAAGAACACAGCAATTTGCGTTACCTTTCCGCTTTTTAGAATCATCCATATTTCTAATCATTTAACCTGAGATGTTAAGTATATTCATACGCTTCAAGCACAACTCTATCGCTGCTGTCCCGCAGTTAGTAACAACAGTCGCCACCAGAGGAGCTTGCACGGTGCCTATATACTCATTGGTATTTTCTAAACTCCGAATGCTTTATAGAAACAATCATACGTGCTCCCCAAACATGGCGTCGCGCGAACCTGCGCGAGAGGTTTCAAATTTGTACACGACACCAGCGCCAATTGTGTGTCTAGATATATAACTACAACGTCTTTGACTTTAATTGACCACCACTGTGGTGTAGGTTGCAGTAGAGGCGTTGCTGAAATTTGCGACTAGTCAGTTCTGGCAAAGTCACGAAGCACAATACGTAGGGAATATGCATCCATAGATAGTTGCTAACCACTAGGATCGCTACTATCGCTTCATTACAGACAGTGCGAAATAGTACCGGCACAGTCTATTGTTCCTAGTACCCTCATCAACTCAAGCTTCGTGACTATATATACTAGACTGTGGTTCTGGTCAGACCACAGTATAGAGAATACTGTGGGCAGACAGGCGATCACGTTTGTCCGGGACAGAAAGAATAAATCTATCTCTGTAAATCGTGTATTATTTACATAATCTTGTTCTGTTTGGACATTTTACGGGCTAAGCTACAACTTCGTATCTAGGTTAATTTGTGAAGATACAGTGCTCTTAGAGTAATCATGTAACTGTTTACTGCAGTGATTGTAGTGTAATCTGTATATTACCACTCGTAGCAGTTTTCTACATGCAACATTTTGTTACGCGTTATAAGATTGGTAATGCTTGCTACCAGAGACTTTAATCAGCTGGACAAGGTGATGTGTGTTGTTATACTAGACTTTATTTAGACATTCACAATGCAGTAAATGATTCTAACTTTATGTAATTCTGGAAGAATGAAAGACTGACTTTATTGCGAACTAATGATCGTGGTCTGATTTTGGAGATAACTTCATTCAGCCTTCAACTTTCTTCTTTTATCTTTGTAGTTGCACTGCGCAGTATGTATACCGGAAGATGCAAAATACGTTTTTGTGACAGAGAGATTATTTCTTAATATACCCTATTCAACGAACTTGCATTACATTGTTGTAAATTCAAGTATTGACAAGTTTAATGTTCTGATATTATAACTTTTTATAGTTCTAAAAGCCCGGGAGACTGATTTTGTATGTGAACCAGTGACCCATGGTTTGACTTTGCACAAAACAGATCAGCTGACTCTACCGTCCGCGTATGACAATTGGTGCTTTCATGGTTATGAGTTGAGGCATTGCGTATAGTGTGTAGCGGAAAGTATTAAACAGCTGTGTTTTAATAAAATTGTATCCATCGTGTGTATGTACTATGCCAAGCTGAGAACTTACAGCAATGTAGGCTAAATGACTACATTTAACCTGAGACATGTTACGAAGGATGGAGCGAATTATAACGTGAAAAACATTGACTCGTGCAATATCATTCGGCAAAGCATTTTTTTATGACTTGGTACCATATTAATGGTAAAGTGCATTTTCTTGCAAGTGTGTCGGTATGTTAATGCATAACGTCAAAATTTATACACTACAGTCGAGCCGTTCTTATTTCCGGCAGCAAATCACACGACGGCTTCTGGTCAGCTGACACGCTGCTTCACTGGCAGTTGTTGTCGTCAAGGTTATGCAGACAACATACTGCTTCCCGCTCACGGTGGATGTTACTGTGTTGTCAAGTCTACCCTTGTACTGTTAACGAAGTTTTAGCACATGTCTAGTCTTAAACATTGAACGAAAAATTATTTCCTATGATAAATAATTAGTAATATATGAATACATAATATTATTGTTATTGTTGATCCTAGCATCCCAGAACACAGAAGACTTACCATGTTGTGGTATAATTGGTTTTTCCGACCATTTGAAATAACGATTTTCGTAAATACAGAAACAATATTAGAAATTACTAAAATGGGAGAAAGCTGTAAAATATAATAAATAAACAGTTTTTATGTGAATGAATAACTAAAACCACACAACCTGTAAATAAAATAAAATATGTTAGTATTAGAAATTTTGTCATGACTCATGATAAGTTATTGCTACATAAAAATATTACACGAAGAACCTTGCCTATCGGTATTATTCAATTTAGAGGTGCTACGCCTAGATCGCTACAATCATTGTTAGTATCTGCCGCCGCCATAGTTCTCAGTTTATTTTCTTCTTTGCCAGATTGTCCGTACTTTTCTGTCGCTATTTGAGAAACCGTGCACTTGTTCACATCACACGCATCAGCTGTTCTTTGCACCACTTGCATTAAAGGCAATAAACTACCCTTATTTTCACGTTCGTTTTCGAAATAATCTCTAACGCTAAGAATCATTTCTCTGCTTTGCGAATTGATCTTCCGTCTCCTCCGCGGCATTGTGATGCTCAAACCTCAGCACTAACAACAATACAGTGTTGTCAGATCTTTAAAAAATATTTCCGGAGGTTGTAATGAAAAAAATCCGGAGATTTGTCCACAATTTCCGGAGGCACTTTCGAAAATCACATAAAATGTTATTTTGACCTTCTATTACATAACATGAACCTATAATAAAAAGATTTCTACTTTAATTTTTTTAATCACCAATTTGATTAGTAGTTACCACCTTCTTCTCCTCATAGATGTTTCTCCAGACCAGATATGTTCATTTTTACGTATTACATATTTTATATTTAGGGAAACTTTAATAGTCAAGTTATAAAATATTAACAAAACTTTAACTATATAATGTTCATCTATCAGTTTTAATATATGCCAGAGATTGATTTTTCTAAAAAAGTAAATAATTTCCTACATTAAAAAATCCGGAGATTACAACATTATTTCCTATTTTTCCGGGAAGTTAAAAAATTCCGAAGATCTCCGGAAATTTCCGGAGACCTGGCAACACTGCAACAATAACACTGCACTATCGACTGACTGTTCGACAACCTATTAGAACTGCGTTCGTTCACTATTGGCTTGACAGAGATTTAGCAACACCGCTATTGCCTACCTTCGTCGCGCCAAAAGTCGAGAAGGCGTGGCCACGCCGGAAATAAGAACGGCTCGACTTTAGTATTTCGAAAGACTACTATTAGTCCTCTCCTGACGTTGGGAAATGGACTTTGTGAACAGAATCAACGTAACTTATGTAGAAGCTGCTGTACGTAAAATGAATTCTTCCACCTTCAGATGACCTTCAGGAAGAAACGGCGGCAATTTCATTCGACAATGGCAAGTTTTTAATTACTTTGCATAAATTTTATATAGAACGAAATGATTTGCGGGTCTATTAGTCTATAGGATATCGGTAATGTGTGTATATGTGTCTATTCGTTGTTTCTTTTTATTTATATTTAATTTGAGTTTTAAATTTGTATGAAGACCACGGTTATGAATTAGGTTAAATGGGGATAGCTTAAGTGACATGAGATCGAGGTATGTGACAAGGTTAGTTGAGGGGATATCTGAGCGACATGAGGTCGAATACTGTGAATTCAATTATTTAAGCAGGCCTATGTTTTCTTTCCCGTGCATAGTTGGAGAAACGCCGAAATTTCACCTATGGATTGTGTTGATGATATCCTATTTTCAATTTTTCGTGTTGTGACGTCATTGTTTGTTAAACTTTACGAAAATAAAGCGATAGCCTATAATGAAAGAATCTCAAGTGTTTTTACTTTTAGTGTTGCCATCCTGATGTATTGTTCATGATTGTAATCCGAGAATATTATTATTTTCGTTTGATAATTTGGCAGACATTGTTGTTTTCAGATACGTTACCAATGAAACAATTATATTAGGTTACTGTTCAGTCAATACTTATCACTTAAAACAATGACTTAAGATAAAACATATTTTACTCTATTTTATGATGAGCGCTTTCGCCTTACTTACGGTATCATCAGGTGTCATCTGAACATTACATAAACACATTATAGAATATGTGGTTGACAACTTACAACATGCATGAATTATGCCATTACGACAAAAACTAAAAACTCAGATGAATTTTTTTGGAACATGTATCGGTAATGTGTGTATGTGTGATTTTTAAAGTATTTGTACATCATTGTCTAATATGGAAAAACCAGAATTACAAAGTATTATGCACAATAGATATGTATTAATTAGGATAAAACAGTTAAAATGCAAAACAATTTTAATGAACTAGTTGTACATATTTGTTAAAATTACATCTGTGATATGTTGACAAGTACTATCAGTTATCGAATCAAAGATTTAGAAATATGTTTGTTGGTGGACGTTAGGGATATTTCCTATTTTGCGGACTGTTCCGTCGATTTTTGGAACACTTTCCTTCCAGGATCCCGATTTCCCATTCATGCTGATTTTTTGAAAATCCTATCTTCACCTCATTGCCTTTATTTTTTTCTTCCTTCGCCCATTTGCGTATAGCCGTTTGAATTTCCCCGTCTTTATTCGTCTTATCATCATCTATATAGCACTCTTCTCTCGGGAAATGTTGATTATTCCTCATTACCCTGACTTTATATTCAATATTTTTCATGGTAATTCGCACCAGGTGTCTTACCTTTCCAATCTTTTCCTATGTATTTCGCCTTTTTTTTTTTTTTACCAACTTCCTTCCAGGATTTCCATTTCCCTGTTGATGCTAATTTTTTTAAACCGTATTTTCACCTCACTGCCTTCATCTTTCTCTTCTTTCGCCCATTTGCGTATAGCCGCTTGAATTTCTCTCTCTTCTTCATCATCATCATCATCATCATCTACATAGCACTCTTCTCCTGTGAGTTTTCGTATTTTCCTCGTTACCCTGACCTTGTCTTCAAAATGTTTCATGATAATTCGTACCAGGCCTCTGTTTTTCCAGTCTTTTCTCATGTATCTCACGTCATTGTTCGGCACTTCTATTTGTTTTCTTGAAGATCTCATTTACTGTTTCTAGTAATATATCTTTGTTTATTTCTATTTCGGTGCTTTTGATAACGATGTTGTTTCTTCTTTCGTTTCTGTGCTTTCTTTTTTTCTTCCTCTTCGATATCTTTAATGCGCTGCTCCATCGTTTTCATTTTAATTTCTATCGTGTTGTTTCTATTGCCTATCATTATTTACATTCTTTCTCTATCTTGTTTCCAAGCTTGCTCTCTATTCTTGAGTTCGATTCTCATTGCTTCTAACTCTTTTGTTGTGTCCTCTCTGAATGACTCGTTCTGTTTTTTAATGTCCGTAAATTCTGCTACGATTTTCGAGAGAAACTCATTTTTCATTTTCTTGTTACTACTTTCTTCGTCGCTATTATGCTGCCTTCCCGAATCCTTCATTTTATTGCTGGTTTGTCTGCTCATTACGTTGTGGGTAGTGGGGTCCGAGATGTCACGGCTTGCTGAATGATGTTTTTTTTTTTTTTTTTTTTTTTTTTTTTTTTTTTTTTTTTTTTTTTTTTTTTTTTTTTTCCATGGATTTCGATACAGTATCGAACTTCAGGATTCCTGACTGCACCATTATGTTATTATTCTTTCTGTTTGTGGTTGCCGCGTAGTTACGTGTAGTTTCTGCTAGCGTCCTCAAGGTTGAACTCGTAGTCTTATCTTGAATTATTTGTTCTTCCCTGCAGAGTTGATACTTCTGCCTTACGTCACTTCCGGTATGTTGCGGTGTTGTTGGGGTACTGGATCTTTGGTGCTCATGCAGATTAATCTTAAATACAGTAGTTCATGATATTCCAACTAATATTAATTTCTCAGGTAATTGAATCGCCATGCGTCAACCTTTATTTGTACTGAGTTGTTGAACTTTTATACTGCCTTCCTGATGTAAATAATCACTTCAATCTAATTATTTGTCCCTTCTTCCACCTTTTAAAAATATCCACTCAAAACTGTACGTTAATAATTCATCATCTTCAAACCAGAACAATAGTTAACTTATTATATAATAAAATTCTCTTTCTGCGTGCCCAGTTCTCTTGATCTCGTCATGGCATACATCTGGTGGGGGGTAATAGTATGGAGCCCGTTGTTAGTCCCGCGGAGGCGTTGATGGTATGCCTCTACGCGCACGACTTCTTCTTCGCTCCATTGGGTGCCTTCCTCCACACCAGACTATGACATCTCGCCATGCCATACATCTAGTGGGAGGTAATGGTATGGAGTCCGTTGTTAGTCCCGCGGAGGCGGTGATGGCATGCCTCTACGCGCGCCACTTCTTCGCTCCATTGGGTGCCTTCCTCCACACCAGACTATGACATCTCGCCATGCCATACATCTAGTGGGAGGTAATGGTATGGAGTCCGTTGTTAGTCCCGCGGAGGCGGTGATGGCATGCCTCTACGCGCGCCACTTCTTCGCTCCATTGGGTGCCTTCCTCCACACCAGATTTTGACACCTCGCCATGCCATACATCTGGTGGGAGGTAATGGTATGGAGCTCGTTGTTAGTCCTGCGGAGGCGGTGATGGTATGCCTCTATGCGCGCCACTTCTTCTTCGCTCCATTGGGTGCCTTCCTCCACACCAGATTTTGACACCTCGCCATGCCATATATCTGGTGGGAGGTAATGGTATGGAGCTCGTTGTTAGTCCTGCGGAGGCGGTGATGGTATGCCTCTATGCGCGCCACTTCTTCTTCGCTCCATTTAGTGCCTTCCTCCACACCAGACGCATGACATCTCGCCATGCCATACATCTAGTGGGAGGTAATGGTATGGAGCTCGTTGTTAGTCCTGCGGAGGCGGTGATGGTATGCCTCTATGCGCGCCACTTCTTCGCTCCATTGGGTGCCTTCCTCCACACCAGATTTTGACACCTCGCCATGCCATATATCTGGTGGGAGGTAATGGTATGGAGCTCGTTGTTAGTCCCGCGGAGGCGGTGATGGTATGCCTCTACGCGCGCCACCTCTTTATTGCTCCATTTAGTGCCTTCCTCCACACCAGACGCGTGACACCTCGCCATGCCACACATCTGGTGGGAGGTTGTGGTGTGGAGAGCTGGTATGTGAGGTGGGAGGCCTGTTAATTGTGCGGAGGCGTTGGTGTTATGCCTCTACGCACACCAAATCTTGGTTGCTCCATTTAGTGCCTTCCTCCACACCAGACGCATGACACCTCGCCATGCCACACATCTGGTGGGAGGTTGTGGTGTGGAGAGCTGGTATGTGAGGTGGGAGGCCTGTTAATTGTGCGGAGGCGTTGGTGTTATGCCTCTACGCACACCACCTCTTGGTTGCTCCATTTAGTGCCTTCCTCCACACCAGACGCATGACACCTCGCCATGCCATACATCTGGTGGGAGGTTGTGGTGTGGAGAGCTGGTATGTGAGGTGGGAGGCCTGTTAATTGTGCGGAGGCGTTGGTGTTATGCTTCTACGCACACCACCTCTTGGTTGCTCCATTTAGTGCCTTCCTCCACACCAGACGCATGACACCTCGCCATGCCATACATCTGGTGGGAGGTTGTGGTGTGGAGAGCTGGTATGTGAGGTGGGAGGCCTGTTAATTGTGCGGAGGCGTTGGTGTTATGCCTCTACGCACACCACCTCTTGGTTGCTCCATTTAGTGCCTTCCTCCACACCAGACGCATGACACCTCGCCATGCCATACATCTGGTGGGAGGTTGTGGTGTGGAGAGGTGTTGAGGTGGTAAGGCTGATGTTATTGGCTGGCGGGGTCTGGGCGGCGAGATTACTGTGCCTACAACAAAATTATAAAAAAAAGAATAATAATATACCGCTACTGAACATAGTAATACAAAATTATAAAATAAATTCATGCATAAATTACAGTAGAACCTCTATTATCCGTGGTAATGAAGGGGATGAACTGAACGGTTGATTGAAAAATCGGATAATCGCTACCATTAAAGATTTTGTAATTTCCTCCATGGTCTTGTAATTAACTCGCTATGTAGTGGATCAGAAGTTCACTAATTTAAGTCTGGTTTTCAACGAAGAGTTTTTAAGGGGCAAGGAAGCCCTTTGTAATGACTGTCTCAGGAAAGATAGGAATAAAGGAGGTCTCATGTTGCAGATTTACATACTTTTTTACACTTTATTATTTTTTTATTAAATCGCGCAGTTGTAACTCCAATCTCCTATTCTGTACGAGATGAGCCACAGTTTCTCTTTCTCAAACCATTGAATTATTTTCATTTTTTTCCGATACTTAACACAACATGTTTTCTGTTAACACCCGTGGAAGACATTTTATATACAAGTTATATTATACAATGGCAATCGAACAGTAGACAATGCTGTGTAACGATCAGTGGCGTAGCATGAAATTTTGAGTAGGGGAAGCTAACTCAAGCTGTCTTTCATGCAATATGAGAAAACGTATTACAAAAATACAGTCTTAAGTAGTCAATTTCAAGTCAGCAGTCGAAGATTGGTTGGAACATCGTAACACCAATAAGGCATGACCTCAAATGATACGTAATAAAATATGATTTCACGGTTTACACATATCTCTTAACAAATATTAGTATCATTACGTAAGTATGCATCTGTCTTTTGGTTGTGTCCTTCATTGACAGCAAGGGAGTCGGTCATTTGTTTTTTAAATCACACTTTTGTTCGTAAGTCAGTTTTGATAATACAATTGTCCTAAAAAAATTCAAGTAAATTAGTGTCTGGAACTGTTATTTCGCTCATTATTTATTATATCAGCTACAATGCACACTAACACTTCAACTGAACACAACTGACGAAAAGGGATAACGCGGAAACTACTTATTTTAAATGTTAAAGCTAGCTTCTTTGCGAGACTTGCCACTAGGGTAGCTTAGGAAGGGATGGAAAATCTGCGGGGTGGATTACGCAGAAGAAACCGGTCTGCTTGGAAGCTGGTGTGTGCAGGCTTCTTGTTTACTGCTGCATCACAAATCATCCTGAGCTGCCGCATCATAATATTTAATGCGTAAATATACATTCTATTAAAATTAATAAATAATTTTCTTCATAAACTGCAGGTTTATTATGAAATTATTATTAACTGGGGAAGCTAAGCTTTTTAGCTTACATTGATGCTACGCCACTGGTAACGATAAAGGTATGTAATAACACTCTGTAGCAAAAACATATGTAGAACCTACTAATATGATGTACAAAACAGTACTTCATATAAGTTATTTCTGAAGGAAAAAAGGAGCTAGAAATAGACAGTCGGATAATGTGCCAATCGGTTAATAGGGTGACGGATAATCGGGGTTCTACTATACTATAGTAAATAGACATTTTGTTCTCAGTAATAAAAGTGAAAAGCGTCATACTTGAAGTATTATATTGAATACTATGAACAATCAAGAGTTTCCTGGTTTTAGTTTTAAAGATTTTGTTGGTTTTTACAGTGTTTATTTCCATCTGGAAATTTGTTGTAGGATTTACCACCTGTCACAGAAGATTTCTAATTTTGAGAGTTCCAGGTTGTGATTTTTTTCTTCTTTTTGTGAATGTCAATTTATTCTGGTAGTTTATTTTGTTAAGTTTTTATACACGCTTTATAATCTGGTCATATCGCGTAGTTAGGAATTGTGAGTATACCAGTAGGCATTTTTACTATTGTTGAGTTCCTGTTTCTATTGTTTGTTGTAGATGATTAACGTTCATTTGAGTGATTATAAAGTGTGCATAAATATTTAACATACAAACGGATCACCTTCTCCAGAATCGTGATGATGATGATGAGATATCTTATAAAGATGGAAAATGGACAGACTTCAAGAATTTACAGCGTATTATTTAAACACATGTCAGTTGTGCCATAACATTTAAAATGAATTACAGAAGATACTGTGTATGGTAATTTTTACAATGTCAGAGCGAGACTGAGAGATAAAAAAAACGTTTCAGCTGTCTTTTCTAAGGGTTTCCATGGAGATTGAGTACCTATAAATACAAACAAGATAATATTTTAATTTGTGTATGCTAGTAATTTTTAATGCAATAGTACTAGAACTGTTGTTGTTTTGTTTATGTAACTTTGAGTGAGCAGCTATCACTTTCGAGAAGTTATTCCATTTTAATTTTTAATAATATAAACAATAAACATAAATATAGCAATTATCTTTCACTTCTTAGCCTTCATTTTTATATCTAAAAAGAACGGGAATATTTATCAGTAGGTATAATCTATAGCATGCCTATTCGTCAAACAAGTTTAATAAAACTGTGCTCAAAAGACAAATTGAAAATGAAGGGAATACCTATGTCAGTGAATGATTATTAAGGAAGGTGAATAAGAGAAATAATTACACATAGTACCCTAGGATAGCACCTATTGTAAAATTGGAACAAAAGTTTAGTAAAGCGCTTAAAGAAGGCATACAGTTGCGAAACTAATATCAACATCCTTGTAATAAACTATAAAGTATACATATAGCTTAAAAACTGATTTCAGTAAATGTTTACCATTAGATTTAGTATTACAAGGATTACAGAAAGCCTATAAGTAACACTCTTTGTCATCTACGTAACAAAATATTCAGTACTCACCCTGTGGTCGTAGTAGACCGTGAACCTTTCTATTGTTATGGAAGGTCTCCGTGGGCCCAGACCCATATCAATGATATCCCTGTCGTCAGGATAAATTATATCTCGGCGACCTGGATGCACCTGTTAAAAGAAAAGTAACTAATTAAAACAATGTCGAAAATACATAGCTGAATTATGTAGTGTGTTCGTTAAGTATGGAATATTGCTCTTAATGTCTTAAATGTTAATTTGGCAGGAAAACGTTTTACACAAAGGCTGTTAGAGATAAACCAGTGTTCGAAAAACGTTATTCAGGCATATAGATTTTGACAGTAAACTTCATTTTTTCAAAATGGCATCCTATTTTAATTCAGTCTCCATTAAATTTTACCCTTTTCGCATCTTTTAACTCTTTATTAAACTTGAGACAAATAAATAAAATACGTAAAATCATGTGAAATAGGTCATAGAAATAAACAAAACACTATCACGAATCAAACTTTTTAACAAATGCTCAAAATGAGAACTATTCACAGCCAATGCCCCAATCTATCACGAAAACAGCCCATTGTCTTTCTCACAGTTAAATGACTGATCTGTTCTATCTCATATCTACGATTAGAGTGTATCAGAATAAATCAAGGAATACTGAAGTTCTGTGAATTACTTTTTTCATTTTGAGTATCCCTTGTAAAGTTTGGTTGGCGATAGGCCTAGTGTAAATATTAAAAACAGCATGTTTTAGTGTACAATAGTGGCAAAAAAAACCGGACCGACCCCTGTAGTTGATTTCAGAGCCTTGTTCACTCCAGAGCACGATAGACTGGTAACTAAGACTTTCGTGGTTCGAATCCTGCCTGGGAAGGAAACTTTGTTTTGTTCCTTGTTCAAATTTATTCCTAATACTTTTCGATAGCTGGTAAAATTCATGTTCTGGGAATAATAAGTTAATTAAGTAGTAAAATATCGCTGCAATCGAAAAGTATTGGGGATAAGGAACAAAAAAATTTCCTGCCCAGGCAGGATTCGAACCACGAAAGTCTTAGTTACCAGTATATCGTGCTCTGGAGTGAACAAGGCTCTGAAACCAGCTACAAGTGTCGGTCCTTTTTTTTTTGCCACCACTGTACATAGTGTAAATAATTTTAATTGTAAATATTAGTGTAATATTGTTAAAGTGGTCCATGTTTTGTTCCGCCCTACTTGACGAAACAAGAGACGCGTGAGCCTTCAGTCAAGTACTTCGCTTACTATATGGACGTGCGTCGTTTACATAAAACTCCAGTGATACTCTATCTTGTAGCCTTCTGGGATTAAGTACGATCCCTACTGATTACAGGTAGGCTACATTTTATTAGGTTTACAAAACTCTGCCCGAGAATATTTATAAACTCAGAAATAACCCGAGAACTTGTGATGAGAGAAATGATATGGATATGTAATTGAATAGAATTAACATGACCTTAATGATGTTAATGCCCAATATGGCGAAATGGGAGAACCCCAACTGCGACTTTATACGCCACAAGTATCAGTGAAATATTCCAGACCTAACTGGGATGGATTCGAACCATGACCGACAACGTGACAATATAATAGTTTACACCAAAAATCGGCAACATTTTTTTTCCACAATTTTTTAGCTACAGAGTTGAAACTTTTACAGAATATACAGGGACAACACTTTATTTTTACTTCAATTTTTATTGTACGTGAGTTTTTGAATGTACTTCACTCCCACCCCTTCTATTAATGAAGTTCAACCGTCCTCCACACAGATCCAAGACCGCATATACAGTCATAGTAGCCTTACGGTCATAGTAAACAGTACGTCCCAAAAATATGTTCGCGTTTTCCAGTGACGAAAGAGCTTTCAATATTGCATCATTTTATATTTGCCTACGTCGCATCCTGGTTTCCCCCACCTGCTTCTATTCGCCTCTCTGTAAATGCTACTGGCTGGGCTGTCTTAGCTCTTTTCTGGGAACATTAATTTCTGTTAGGAATTGGACGTCTCCGTAATATTATACCCATACAATTGTTTAAAATAAGTTAAATAAAAGGGCCTCGTTAAGTAATTAACTGTCACGTGATTTCCTCCCTTTCTACGACCCTACGACATAACCACTTGGACGGACAGTAGATAGCATGTCTGAGTAATTTTATCTTTTCGGATCGGGCAGAAGTGAAGATTGAATTTACAGTACGTAAGGTCTCTTTTATAGAGTAGGTACAGAATTATTTCAACATGAGTTACTGATACGAAGTACGAACCTGGTAATT
Source organism: Periplaneta americana (assembly GCF_040183065.1). NCBI lineage: Eukaryota > Metazoa > Arthropoda > Insecta > Blattodea > Blattidae > Periplaneta > Periplaneta americana. The sequence goes on from NC_091129.1 coordinate 42,221,671, forward strand.
GAAATTACGTACAATAGTCTATAGTGCGATAATATGTACATTAGAACTGAAGCCTGTATCGAAATGAACGGTCACCATTTTCAAAAATGTGTTTAAATATCCACATTATGATTATTTTTCAATTTAACTTCATTCTTTATAGTGTACGCTAATGTGCTGTAGACGGCATAATATACACTGCATAATGAATATGTCCGCATGGATAGCTCAGTTCGTGAGTAAAAACTCTCATTGTTAATACTGTACTGTATTTTGATTAAAAAAAAGCCTAATGAAAATTATCAAACTCAAAATCGCTATATTTCCTAGTTTACGTAAATGGATGAACTACTTTTCTTCCCTCCTATACCTAGTAAAGTGATTTGTTTGTATATTACGCCAGTATCATCGAACTCCAGTCGTGGAAGGGGGTAGCAAACGGTGTTTCCGGTTCTTAATCGTTGATACAAAGGTATAGCCAGGTTAATATTAGAAATGTTAGTAAAAATAGAATGATGTCCCTGTACATATCAATATCATAAGTACAAGTTTTTAATTTCAAACTTTTCTCATAAACACTTAAAAAAATTAAAATTATTTTGTTCTCTTTACTTTTTTCTTAGTGAAAAACTTATTTCTTAAAAAAAAAAAATATTTTTTTTTTTATCTTTATTGCATATTGTGCAATGGAGCATTAGTAATGCCATGCTCTTGATTTCTTAATTTGTAAAAAGGTATAATTTCTTCAATGTTCAAACATTAATAAAACTAATTGTGATTTTTATCAATTCTGCTCTCAGATGCCACTTCTTAAAAATGTATGCACTTTTTTCGTGAGGTTCATCGCTGTGGATAATGGTTAGCACATGTGACACTGCAACGAGAGGGCACGGGTTCAAATCCTGGTTGGGACAAGTTACCTGTTTCATGTTTTTCCCGTGGTTTTCCATCAATCCATTAAGGTGATGTACTACTGAAAGGAGTCGATTTTTGACAAATTTGATCATCTTTTTATTTTCGCGCTAAAAATGACTATTTTTGTGAAAATTTTATCTCATTACCTTAATAATAATAATAATAATAATAATAATAATAATAATAATAATAATCCGTGGCGCTATAGCACTTGAAGGGCCTAGACCGACCAGCCGTCTGCTGGCCTCATGCCCACATGTCGAAGCAGAGGTGGACGATCATCCAACCAGAATGGAGGTATCGTGTGGTTAGCACGATGATGCCCCCAGCCGTTATAGCTGGCATTCGCAACCGAATTTGGCTACCTATCATAGCTCCCCAAGTGCATCACGATGCTGGGTGGGCACCGGTCCCGTACACTGGCCGAAACCTTAATTATAAGTAGGCTATACTTTTATATAATTTGGTAGAAGTTATGTTAATTCACGAGTTATGTGTAACAAAAACTTTGAATTTAGTAATCTCAAAAAAAAAAAAAAAAAAAAAAAAGATATCGATCAAATTACTTTCAAATGCCAAATTGTGAATTAAGCTAATACCTCTGTCAAGGAACGATTATATGAATTAAGAAGTGTGGATAAAACGAAAACAATAAGCTCTGTTTACTTGTGTAAGTGAAACAAAATCAAATTGTATAATGGACGGCTAGCAATTACGAAACTGATATGAAAATCCTTGTTCCCTGCTTAAAAAATTGATTTCAATAAATGTTTCGGCCCATCATGTGAAAATTCAGTGTTACAACGATTATGGAAAGAATATAAGCAATATACAGGGCTTTCATTTCAAAACTTCCAAGTCTAAATAACTATGTACTACTTGAATTAAATTACATTAAATTTAAACAAAAAAACGCGTGAATTTAGATATTTAGGAATAAGTTAAAATGAGTGTCAATTGCGTTATAGTTTTAATCCTCTCGATTCTCACCACTCTTTGAAATTTCAAATGACAATTAATTCTGGTTTTAAACTTTCCCCTCAATATCTAAATTGACGTGCTTTGTTTAACTTAAATTTAATGAAATTTTGAAATGAATGTCCTGTATATAAATTACTATTATCTATATATGACCAAGAGTTACTTACCGGACGTCGTGTGACAAGCAAGACTACATATGGACGGTCTACTACACGCCCGAACTGGACACCGTAGATCTGTGAAAAGAAATGAAACTTGTAAATCATGTTAAAAATCTCAGTGGACTATATATATTCTACTGCATTTTATTAACCAGTTTAATATATATTAATAAATCCAATACTTATAATATTTCCGGAGTTAGAATAATCCTAATATAAACACAGGCACGTGGCTAACATACCCGTAATTGCCTCGTATGTAGTCGAAACACACGACGCAGGAAAATATAGTTCCGTATTCGAGGATCATAACTTTGTATTTATTTTAGAAGCAAATTTAAATTTAAGTTAGTAGGCCTACTAGATGCGATAAAGCTTATAACGTAACTCATACGTACAACATTATGAAAAGAAAGGGCACTTTTATATTTTATTTACTACGAAAGCGGATAAAAAACGAAGAGTATTAACCATACGAAGGTAATATGTTCCTGTGGCAAGTTAGCGTCACTTGGTCTTGAGCTTGTCCACGTAGATAAGCAAATAATAGTATGGCTTCTGCATCCTCAGTGTATGTGGTTAACATAACAGAGGAATAACACCTTTGTCCGCCAGCGATTGGCCTTACACGAAAGTTTGAAATAATATAATTAAGTTGGCAGTAATTGTTTCCTAAGCAAACGAATGCATAGTAGTGACGCTAGGTCTACTTTGACGAGTAACGAGAAATTTTTAACATGAAACAGAATGTACAGCATTGGGCGGGATCACGTGCTGAGAATCGGTGGCGCTAAGCTGCAGGCAAATCAAGCCTCATTTCAGTCACGTGATACTGTTTACTTTACAAATTAATTTCTTACTTTAGTTGAACCTAAATGCTTCACATCTACTGCTTTCTTACATGGTACAAATTATGGTACACCTCTATATAATTTGATAATAGTACATTATGCAACGGGCCTATAATGGTAGTAAGTAAGACGCAAGTATGTTTGTTTATGAAACGAGCGCAAGCGAGTTTCATAATTTTCATACGAGCGTCTTAATTACCATTATAGGCAAGTTTCATACGACTTTTTATCCTCGACCATATTTCTAACTTGAAATTATTCAAAATTAGGTCATGTTATGGTTATGTGCGAACTGACCTGAATTGTGAGATGTGCGCAGACGCGAAAGTATTGATTTTTTTCCGAAGCCGAATGTCATTGACCTTGATAGAGAATAAGATGAACATTAGTCTGATATAACCTGGAAATTGATTTAGAATTTAAAAACGAGATGACAAATTGAATTTATTTGAATATTATTTACAATTAACGCTAATTATTATAGGAACAGAACATAACCTTCTGCGACAGTATTGGATTTCCAGCCTCCGTGATTTTTCGCTAATTGTCTTTCGATTACATATCCGAGAATAATCGATACTTGCGGTTTTATAACGGTACAAAGGTGACTTGGCATTGGCTGAACACCTGAACTTTAATGAATAGGTGTACTTTAATGAGGTGCATTAAAGGGCTACTACCAGGTGTATAATTACTACATTTCCACATGGTCGAGCATAAAACAATTTAATCCAAAATTGGCTACTTTTAATAATGAAATTTTCAAGTCCAGGATTAAACAACGCATATGACAAACTTCCCTACTTTATATGTGCTATGCATTGTAAAGCAAGTTTATTTCTTCCCTAAGTATATTATTTCTCTCAATCTCATCTTTGTTACAAGCCTATATCAACATGATTTGCCACTGATTACACAAATAATAAGTTAGTATTAACCAATCACCAAACTCAACATCATCCTTTTTCACTCTGAAATTATGGTATAAATCATCTCAATTATTACTAGTATTATTGTTATTAACTTTATTACTATCATCTTAAAGCAGCTACTTCTTAAGTATCTTATAGTGGTGTTTAAATATTAGTCTACATAGTCATCGCCGGCGATGACATAGTATTTATATTTGTGATTTATGTAGCCTATGTTTCTGTCTATCTTCTACTCTCAAGAACCAGGGTTGTCATGGCAACTATTTCTTTTTGTGAGAATTCGAGCGTGGGTGTAAAATGTGAAATATACAGATGAAAGGACAAGGAATGGACGAAATGTACGGACATTTAACAACATGCCAATATTTTTCTCATGTTTGTTACGGTAGTTGCCATAACATTACAGGGGTCCTCTGCCAGAATGATTACAGCACACATACTCGTTCTAAAGACCCTCAAATTAGCTACCCATCTCGCGACTGTCCGGTATGAAAGGGCATTATTCCTGACAGCTTCTACAAACTCTCTGTGGCATTCTTTAGAATTTCTCCCACGGAGAACGGCTATTTTGTTATACGAGCGTTGTTCAGCACGAGTTAGATCCATTCTGCACGACGCTACCACAGTCTGGTATATACAGTCACGAAGCTCAATACATAGGGAATATGCATCCATAGATAGTTGCTAACCACTAGGATCGCTACTATCGCCTCATCACATACAATGTGAAACAGTACGGGCACAGTCTATTGTTCCTAGTATCCCCATCAACTCAAGCTTCGTGATTGTAATGTACTAGAATGTGACGCTACACTGGCAACTGATTTAACATCACTCTCTGTTCTATTACAGACGAACATAGAGCCATCTTGTGTTGTGGACACACACTATGAGTGCACGCCTTCCGTGGGACATATAACATTTTGTGATAGCAACGCTTATCTTAAAAAAAATAGTTGCTACGACTTATGCCCCAACCCTTGTGTAATAACTATAAATGTTATTTTAGGAACAACACAGACTTATTTTTGTGAATTATGTGTAATCTCTGGTACCAACATTTTAAATTTTAATCACGTAAAATTTTGCGTCATTCTCAAGTTATTTTATCAAAACGGAACTGTCTCCGAACACGAGCTTTGCTCTTTCGGGGTACTTTCATGTAACGTTTTCAGTTTGATATGTTATTATTAAATAAATAATAGGCCTATAAAAAAAGTTGCTGAAAGTGGAAGTCTTCCACTGAAATGACTTCTGGTAAATACCGGGCTGCAAAAATATTAATAATTTCAAATCTCTAATATGTTCAAGACGGAAAAATTCTGATTAAGACAATCTAGGTACAGAAGTATAGAGGACAAGGGGGAATGGGAACCCATACTGCACTCCTGGTTGCCAGTGGAGTTACGTCCATCCAGGTGGCGAGCAGTCTTGGTAGAGTGAGGCCGTTTCCCAGCAGGTTACAGTATTATTGTTACCGTAACGGATTGAAGTAAAGTTGGAAAAAGAACATTTTCTTTCAAGGGGAAACTGTGGTGAAATAATGGTGAACAATTAAGAAAATACATTTTTTTCTGTTCGTATTTACATTTGAACCTTCTAGTTTTATAATATGCTTTCATTTCCTACTTGAGAGCCCTTCAAACTGTGTCACATGAAAGCGTTTGGTTTAAAAAGTAATGCTGGGTTGCGTTGTAAGCAAAAAATGTTTTATTCACCCTTGCTGGATCCACTTTGATCACATGTATAATTTCTTATCCAGAAGACAATGGTTGCATGATAGGCCTACCTTATAGTTAATGCGTGCTAGCTGTTGATACTGATTTATATTGTAGGCAGATATCGTAATTATTATTGCGACACCTGTTATCCAAGCCAAATTCGATGACCCAGTTGAAAAGGGAAACAACTCAAAATTTAAAGTTTTGACAAATCTGAATTTTAAAGCTTCGTAACTCATGATTGAAATGAGACATTTTTGAAGAGCATGTGCCAATGAATGATTATGGACCAAGGGATGTGGATAAAAAGGAGACAATAACTCATAGCAACTTTGTGTGGGTGAAATAAAATAAAAGTTCTTAAAGTACAGTATATAATCCGAAACTGATATCAAAATCTCTGTTCTAAATCTATTTTCAAAAATATTTTTCAAGGATTTCATTTCATATGAAAATTCAGTCCTATAACTATTACAGATAGCCTCTAAGGATTATACCACAGTCTAGTATATACAGTCACGAAGCTTGAGTTGTTCAGATTGCTAGAAACAATAGACTGTGCAGGTACTATTTCGCATTGTCTGTAATGAAGCGATAGTAGCGATCCTAGTGGTTAGCAACTATCTATGTATGCGTATTTATTACATATTGAGCTTCGTGACTGTATATACGAGTACTAGACTGTGATTATACACTATGATCTATGGACATTGAAGAATTACTTACGACTCGGCGTTCGTACACGTAGTCTTGCATGTACGTGGTCTCAATCTATAAAAAGAACACAAACCAACAATAAGTATGCAGAAAATATATATGTTTAGGTGAGGCGTTTGGACTTTTTCCATTGCTGGTTGTCACAATAAAAAAAATTAAGACACAACGTTTCGAAGGGTGGTTCTCCCTTCGTCTTCAGGTGGAAGGAAGGAAAGAAGAGAAAAAAAAAAACTACTGTTGGGATCGTTACGTGCAGCTATAGCTATCCCAACAGTAGGTTTTTTTCTCTTTTTTCCTTCCTTCCGCCTGAAGACGAAGGGAGAACCACCCTTCGAAACGTTGTCTTAATTTTTTTGATTGTGACAACCAGCAATGGAAAAAGTCCAAACCCCTCACCTAAACATTAACAATCCACCATTGCTTTCCAACCCCTCATTTAGATCAGAAAATATATAACTGGACCAAATATCTCACTACCATTATTAATGTTCTTACGGTCTTACTAATACAAACTCTATATACATACGTTCAACTGTCTTTTACTTATACAATGAGTAGCTCGTTTATACGTCGTGTGTAAATTCCTTACTAATAATCACTACATACGCCGTGTATAACAGTGTAACTGTTACACAGCTACGTCATAGTTTCGTCATTACTTAGTTACGAAAGGTAATAGAATATCTGAGGTTCTCTATTGCATCCGGTAGAGCGCTCTAGTGTGGCATATCGATCGATAGTACAACTGGCTCTGATCGATTACCACACTATATTTTGGCCAAAGAGTACAAGATACAGCAATATTATTCTAATTATTTTGTGCTCTTCGGTTACTTTCTTCTGTGGTTACAAGGCAACCATCATCATAAAACGACAGTCGATACGAACAGCTGTTAGAGGGGCGGCCATTTTCTCTCTATATACAACGCTTAAACAAGGGGTTTCGTGTATATAACTACTGCAAAGCAATTCCCATTGTATAGTTACAGCCTGTTTATACATCCATTGCTTATGCATGGTTTATTAGCAAGGTTTTCTATCTCAACTCTGCATAAGTCTCGTATAAAAACTATACACGGTTTATTAATAAGACTGTTGGTACAGTATATACAGAATGATTCAAAAGTTGGCGACATAGACAAACTATGTTATTAGTGCAGGTGGCGAAAAATGGAAAGAGGATAAAAGGTGTTGAAAATTTGTAGTTTTCAGTCTAATGTGCTTGAATTTTCAACATAGCATACATCGTTGAGGCTGTACAATAGTACAACACACCCACCAATCCCAATGCTGGGAAATTAGTGGCTTTTGCGCTATCTCTACCGGATTTTAGATACATTGTGTACATATTTTTGAAGATTTTAGTTTTAATAGAATATGTTTTGACTTTTATATTATACATTATGTCCTCTCTATTCTAAAATTAAATCCATTCTTTAAAACAATTTTTTCAATTAACACTTTTCATATGGCGATCCAGTGACAACTATTAAAGAAGAGAGTACAAGTAACATACTATGATCTATGTAGTGTACATTGAGGAGTTACTTACGTATTGCTGAACCAGGACGTTCAAAATGGCCTCGCTGTAAGGGAACTATAAAAAGAGAATAAACAAGTTACAATTATGCTGAAAATATGTCAATGGGTTAGACAACTGCCAGTAGTAGTTACTCATTTAACAGCAGTCCTAATAGAAAAAAACCAAGAAAAGAATTTACAAGTATTTTATATAGCTAATTTTAATATTCCACTGCTTGTATTAATCTTGACAGTAGAAGGCCTTAATTTTGCCGGTATAAATAATAATAATAATAATAATAATAATAATAATAATAATAATAATAATAATAATAATTATTATTATTATTATTATTATTATTATTATTATTATTATTATTAAAATTTTAGTGGCCTGGTTAGTATAATTGTTATTTACTCTAATTCATTGAGTGCTATTACATTCAATACTTATACCTGCCTCTTCCCGTTTATTATTGCTTGTCGAGTACAGATGTTTAATTATTTTAACACGTTGCTCATTTACGTCGGTCACCATTGCTAAAGTTGCTTCTGCTAGGATCCTTCTATTGTCAGTGACAAAATTTCGATGTTGTTCATTTACACCCTGTAAGGGCTATATATTTTCTCTGTTGCGAAATAGTTCATTTCATTTACATGATGACAGGGGAATCATAAGATCCCAATAGTTGCTTGCAACGTTTAAGTGGTTGGCTGTTGTGCTATTTTAAATAATTGTCGATCGCGAATTTGTGAGAATCTTCTTAGCATAATCACAAAACAGTGAACTTGAAATTTTAGTAAATATCGAAACCCGTACAAGAAAATAAATGCAGCATTCGCTGCTCATGCCACTAATCATATCTTGGAAGTAATATGTATGTATTTATTTATTCACACTGCAATGGGTATATACCCGGTAGCAGTGGTAACTAATTACACTCAATAATGACAATAATAAGCTTATTAATTAAAAATACAATTAATAATACTAATGATTAATACTAAGAATAATTAATAGGGCCTAATAATAACAACAACAGGGAATATCCCAAATTAAATGAAACGATCACTTAAAATAACATTTAAAATAAATCTAATTTGTATCTTAAAACTAAGATCGAACTAAAACCCACGAGTATAATACGTTCATATCTGCACAAGTACCTTTCAACATTACACTCATTTCGCTGTCAACTCACTCACTGCACTGGAACTACGACACATTTCACTGATTCTATCCTGATTTCACTAACACTTCAAAAACATTTCACAGTTCAAATACTTTGCATTGCCACTACAAACTATAGAGCTTCACTGACAGGAACACGTTTCACTTACACAGCACACTTCACTGACACGACATACTTCTTCACTGATACAACACACTTCACTGACACAACGTAATTCTTCACTGATACAACACTTCAATAACAACGTATCATTTACACCCTTTAAATACTGTGTATAATTATGTAAGAATCGGTTGAACCGTAAGTAATGCCATTTATTCTGGTGGATGATTTCTCTAGTAAACAGCAATAAAAAAAATCAAATACCGTTTTGCTATGTTTTGAAGAGTTAAAAAAAATGTGCATTTTAAAGTGTCCATGTGAATAACAACTAAGGCATCCTGCCTAGGACTCGCGTTACGGAATGCGCTCTGGTTCGAGTCCTCATGGGGGAAGAAATTTTCTCATGAAATTTCGGCCAGTGTATGGGACCGGTGCCCACCCAGCATCGTGATGAACTTGGGGAGCTACGATAGGTAGCGAAATCCGGTTGCGAATACCACCTATAACGGCTGGGGGATCATCGTGCTAACCACACGATACCTCCATTCTGGTTGGATGATCGTCCACCTCTGCTCCGGCATGTGGGCGTGAGGCCAGCAGCCGGCTGGTCGGTCTAGGCCCTTCACGAGCTGTAGCGCCACGGATTATTATTATTATTATTATTATTATTATTATTATTATTATTATTATTATTATTATTATTATTATTATTATTATTATGTGAATAATAAGATCGTGCAACGCTGTAATCAGGAGAGAGTGCACATGAGATTGTGTTGCTCTGTACAACCTCTTCACCTGGCTTCTTCGGAATAGGGAAGTGGAAGGTCATGGTCACGTACTTTGTTTTTAAACTCGTAAGATATGGTATACCGTTTTTAATATTTGTGTTTAAACTGTGTTAGACAGCGGAGAATAAATACTGCTCATTTCACGTGAAACAAAATCTTGGTCAATTTAAAATGATCTCTATAACATAATTTTAATTAAACGTTCAGAGAACGCAGACAATATGATACGCCTACTTCGAAATAAATTGAAAAGATTAAGAAACATTTCTACACTCCCATTTCAGTTGAATATTTTACAGAACGTAAACAATAATGATGCTTAAAACAAAATAAAAAAAAATTGAAACTCTACAGGAAAAAATGAAAATGCGATAGACTTAATTTAAATTAAACGAACAATATTATTTGTAAAGTTTTCCTATTTGATTTTAGTTAAATATTCGGTGAACACAGACAATAATGAAAGCTTTTCTTACGTTATAGGCCTACAAATCTATTTAATTAATAAAAAACTCTGTTTTTCATACTGCAAACATTTCTTCAGGCAATTAGAAATAGTTCCCTCTCACTTTCATTTGTAAAGTGGTGACCGGTAAACTTACATACAATAAATCAAATTTCCCGAGCCGTCTTTAAAAGCGGTTATGTTTACATTTCTCGTCGTCTCTTGCATCCCTGTCACAATCACACGCGAGATGTTCAGGGTACTTAGGGCTTCGAATATCTGCCTCTCTCCAGGCAATAATCTTTACGGCGTTATCAGAGTGCATTACGTTTTAAAAGTTACATTTATACGAATCAAAATTCTGCAGATTTAAAGAAGAAAATTAATATTCTTTCAATAATTTATCATCATAACACAAAGCTCTCTTAAATTGACAAAGCATATTAGGAATTAATTCAATACCTTTTCCGAAATAAGCTATGAATGTTTCATATAGAGTAAAATAAGCAAAATTGTATTAAACTTTTTTGTTTGAAATATCTAAAAGAATAACCCCTTCAAATTATTGACATTACTTACTGTTCAATTTGTATATAAGGTCTACATAATTTTTCAAACTTTGTTTAATTTTCCGGCACTGATATATTGCAGTGGGTTGCGCATAAATAGTACTACAAGAATTATTACGGATATTTTCTCGATGGCCACCTAAACAATGTATGTTAACTCAGCCCACGTTAAAAATGAGTAAACAAAACCGAAAACAGTTGTTGCATCTGGATATTATAAATTATGTTCACCCTTGTCTTGGTCGCTACTGGGCATTGAACACTGCACTCCAGGAATCGACATTACTGCACTACAGCATACAATTCCAAATTTGTTGCACAATTTGCCCACAAGTCATAATTATTATATTAATAAATATATTAGTATTACATAAAAAGAAGACAATAACTCGCAGTGCCCATTGTGGAGATGGAACAAAGCAGCACGAAAAATGAGGGAAATTCAATTTTTTTTTTTCTTAGCAGCTAATGACTCCTTAATCTTGCAATTTGAAATGCTCAATATTCACTGCTTCTGCAATTATAGACTATTTTCACTGATGTGCCGTTTTTATGATGATGTCCACAGATATGAATATTTCTGAGCTATTATTTATTCTATTTATTCCTAAATGTCAAATGAACAATATGAACTACAATCTTTGAAACGTCTACAGTAGTATTTTTTTATTTCTAATGAGAAGTTATATGTTCAATGATTTTAGGTTTTTTTTTTTTTCAAATAAACTATAAATTTTACAGCAATATTTGTAGTTCATCTTGTTCACAAGTATGAAAGACAGTTGCATGCAGAATTTTACTGGGATATCTTAAAAACTTCCGGAGTTATCACAAAAACGATTTTGAAAAATATAAGTTACGGAAATGAGCGTTAAATATACCTTATGTGTGGAGAGCTAAATAAGCGCACGCTCATGGTCATATCTACTAAAATATTGTATATATTGTAAAAATTCCTTCACTGATATAAAGATAAATGTCCAATCTTCACACAAAATTTAAATTAAACCATAACATTTTTTTTACTCTCAAACCTGTATATCCCCCCCATAAAGTAAGGTATACAGTCCTACACTGGTGTCAATATCTCTGTTCTAAAATTATATCTATTTTCGAAAAAAAAAAAAACTTTTTTAATAAACACTTCTCATACGGAGGGAGACCCAGTCATATTGCTATTAAGAAGAGTCTCTAAGCAACGTATTAACTATGTCCAGTCATGAGTTACTTACCACTTCCCCGTTGTTTAATATAAGCGGGCCGGGATGAAGGGTTATCCTGGCGTTATCTTGAGAATCCTATAAAAATAAAATACACCAGTAATAATTTATGCTTGAAATATATGGCATATGACTCAACTAAGTATTTCACTGCTTTTAATATTATTCTTAGTATATAATATGAAGCTTAGGTATATTGTATATGTATTTATTTAACACTACAATTGGGTATACGCCCGGTGGTAGTGATATATAATATACAATAATTACAATTACGTGAAATAAAATAAAATAAACGTAAATGAAATAAAATAAAATAAACGTACCAGTAATCTATAAATAGTAGATGCAATAAACCTAGGACTATAAATAAAAACTATTCTATAATAACGCCTACGATAAGCAAAAGTAAATCTAACTTGTAAGTACTTCTATTTCACCCATCTATTACCAATTTAAGTAATTATATATCACCTTAATTAATTACATACCAACTTAATTACACATCATCTTAATTAATTACATAGCATCTTAATTAATTACATATCAACTTAATTAATTATATATCAACTCCATTAATTACATGACAACTTAAATAATTACACTGCACCTCCAATTAAATTTTCAGTCTAATCTTCCCAACCTTTCCTTAAATGTATTTTATTTTAAGAGGACCACCCTGAAAGATTGCCGCAGGTAAGCTGTTCCAGTCTACTATTGTGCAGTCAACAAAGGAAAATTTTGCCACGTCCGTTCTTTGTTTTCTACATTTAAACTTCCTAATATAATCAGTCCTTCCTAAGTATGATGGTATTGCTAATCTAGCATTGATATTGGTCCATGCTTTGTGTCCCATTTGTGCCTTGAACAATGCGGTGAGTCTGGTTTTTCGTCGCCTTGATTTGAGAAGTCCCCACCCTAAGTGGGAAGTGGGAAGCCAGAAGACATGGTTATGAACCGAACCTAGAAGTATGCAGTTAGACGACGATGACAACAATAGGTATCAGTGAACTAAATTTAATATCCCACTACTTTTAATAATCTTCTTAGTAGACATGGACTATTTTACTTGAATGATCTTCATCTTTTCAATGGACTGCAGTAGCTGGATTCTGAACATGCGATCTTAAACTAGTAAGTTATATTGGCTACTTGTAACTGACATGTCTTAGATTAAAAGTTTACATTTGGCCTTAACGGTGCTAGAAATTCTTCGTTGTATTCTCAAATCCATGATCTTTCTCTTGATGCCATATGTGAAGTAGCCTAGTGGTTCATTAAAATTTATGAAACGAATGGAAAGAACCACATACAACTCAGAAAATATTCATGCACTTTTTCATAATATAAATATGTTTATAGTAAAATTATTGAAAATGTCTCTTTATTATGATGATTCATTCATAATCTTTCACTGCAAACCCAGCATTCTCCAATCTTTCCTATTTTATACAGTAGTGGTAAAAAAACCGGACCGACCCTTGTAGCTGATACAAAAGAATCCTGTGCTGTGTATTGTGTCAAACTGTGGTAATTTCAATATGGATAGTGAAGCCAAAGGTATGTACCGGTACTGCTATTTAATGTAAAAATAAGCAAGTTATCTTTGCGAATAGAGGTAGAAATGTAATATTGATGCCAGATGAAAATAAAACTCTCAAAGTTTTTTCGTCTGTAAGTTTGAGGCACTGAAGGAAACAGAAGACGGTAAGAATCGAATAAATGCAATAAATTTCATTGTTACAATTAATTATACAAGATGGATGTGTTTTGTGACTAGCAAAATTTGAATATATGACTCTGAAATCAGCTAAAAGGGTCGGTCCGGTTTTTTTTGCCACTACTGTATCTTCATTTTAGTCTCCGCATACGATCCATATACCCTACCTCTAAGCATCATACTCTATATTATTCTCTGTACATTGAAGAGTTACTTACATCCATTGGGTAATACACAGGTGTTAGTAACCCGCGGAGGATGATCTCTCTCTCCGTTTCCTACAAAATAAAATAAACTTGTAATAATTTATGCTTGAAAGATATGTCTCAACTAAATACTCCACTGATTTTTAATAGTTTTCTTAGTATAATTATATGAAGCTTTAGTGGCCTAGTTAGTATAATATGCAGCTCTCCTGACTGGCAGTGGCGGATAGTAGGTAAGTTACCAGAACATAAAATGATATTCGTAATATGTATGATAAGACTTTCCAGGCCACCGGCGTGGCTCAGTCGGTTAAGGCGCTTGCCTGCCGGTCTGAAGTTGCGTTCGGGCGCTAGTTCGATCCCCGCTTGGGCTGATTACCTGGTTGGGGTTTTCCGAGGTTTTCCCTAACCGTAATGTGAATGCAAGGTAATCTATGGCGAATCCTCGGCCTTATCTCGCCTAATATCATCTCGCTATCACCAATCTCATCGACGCTAAATAACCCAGCAGTTGATATAGCGTCGTTAAATAACCAACTAAAATAAAAAAAATAAAAAGACTTTCCTGTGTTAAACCCCAACGTACCTCATTTACATGTTTCTACCTATTTATTGGTCATCCTCAGAACTGGTCGTTGAAACGAGGTACGTTGGAGTTTAACACAGGAAAGTCTTATCATACATATTCCGAAGTGATACAGTGTTAAAAGTTGTGTAATCAAGATGTATAAAATTATATATGTTGAAAACATACATTAATCTCTACACTTATATTCAGCAATCTAATTTCAGTTAAACATATTTTCGTTTCCAGCCGATACTTTCAACACAAGATTTGTTGCATAGTATAACTTGTCTACGTAACATATTTACATAAATAAATCGATGAAAAGTTTCTTAAATGCATAAAAATATATGTCTGCACATACGGTACTGCAGATGTTTCATAGCAATTAATTCTGATAAAATTTACGAAAAGACATATACCAATACATACGTTTTCAAACTTTGCACACTGAGTTACGACAGTTTTGTATTATATTATGGTAGGTCACTTAAAAAAAAACTCGTAGAATTGGAGTGGGCTGAGTTTTAGGACGAACAATTCTATTGCAAACAAAAGAAATGAAAAGGAATGAGCTCAGGGAGAAATCACAGTGATGGAAAAGCTGTTTTCTAACATAAAGGAATTTGAAAGAACATTATTAATGGACATGACATATATGCACACCACATTCTCTAGAATGGTGAAGGATGATGATGATGACGATAATGAATATGATAATGATGAGATTGTTATAAAAGTGGAAAAGTGGACATACTTCGCGAACTTACAGTGTATATCTTAAACGTGTAGAAATTATGCCAGATCATTTAAATTAATTATTACTTAATAGGCCTTATATGACGCATTTCCGATGAAAGGAAATAGAAAATATTTTCTCTTTCTTCTAGTGTTGATTTATATCTTTAAAGACAATGGAGATATTTTTATCTATTCTGTTGTAAATGCCACTTCTTCAAACAGAAGTTCAATTAATTCATGATGTGGTGACAAATTGTTAGTTATTCATGACTATGAAATAATTCATATTGCCTGTCACATCTTAAGATTCCACAATTTCCTTGATAATATTTTCTCCAAGATATGCAGCAGTGTCCTGCAATGTTCGAACATTTTTTTATTGGGTTATTTTACGACGCTGTTTCAACATCTAGGTTATTTAGCGTCTGAATGAAATTAAACGTGATAATGCCAGTGAAATGAGTTCGGGGTCCAGCACCGAAAGTTACCCAGCATTTGCTCGTACTAGGTTGAGGGAAAGCCCGGAAAAAATCTCAACTTGCCCCGACCGGGATTCGAACCCGGGCCACCTGGTTTCGCGGTCAGACCCGCTGACCGTTACTCCACAGGTGTGGACTGTTCGAACATGAGGGATGCAATGTAGATATTAAAAACTTAGTCTTATTTCATGTGAAAAACTAATCGCAAGATGTATGCTATATCCGTAAGCTGTTAAAATAAGAAGGGGTAGAAGTGGAGGATAGCAAATATTTTTATAACAAGGTGGAATAAACACGACAGGCTTCCTTCTACAGAGCGGACATCGGCGACTGTTGTACTTTGCCATATTCGACGAACTTGAACCGAACATAGCGCCTGTAATGCACGACGCTAATCAACAGCTAGAAACAGCTGGTTTTGATTGCCATGAAGAAATTAATATTTTTTGCTAAATTTTCCGAAAAAAATTGGAAACGTTTTAGCCCAAATCAGTGAAGCAGAACATTGTTTAGAATAAATTTTATTCCCAGTATTAAAACTCCATGGACAATGCAGTACTTTTATCATAATTAAAAATTGTGTTTACAGTGGTCGAAATGTTATGAATGATAATTTTTTAATATAACTTAATAAATTGTATGCTTACAGCTTTTTATCTCAAAGAGCTAGAGACTTCTGGCTTTCACCGAAAGTATTTATTTTCAATAACAATACGTAAAATTTATTACACGGGTCGATTTTAGACAAATATTACAGGAGAAAGTAAACATTTTATTTGGGGCGTCTTTAAATTTCTCTATGGCACTGTACATTAGCAACTAGGATTCATTAAAAAACACACTTCTCTGATTAGACAACAGTTCGAGTGCAATGTAAACCCTTCAGGTCATTGCCTGCCGGCTCTGGCCCCGGTAGAGAAGTAGTATTTGGAAAATAAGATGCCGCATCTGTAGCGCTAGTGCTCTGGTCTTCCATCGAGACAATCCGGATTCGATCCCTGACCAGATCGTGATGGAATTTATAATAGAGAAATCAGAAGTTGGAGAAGAGTTTTCTCAGTGTACTCCCATTTTCTCTATGTTTACACTAATACCCTCCATTTTTTTAATTGGTTATTTTACGACGCTTTAACTACTATAGTCATCTAGCATCTGAAGAGATGATGGTCAAAATGCCAGAGAAATGAGACCAGAGTTCATCGCCGAAAATTACCGAGCATTTTCTTTTAGTGGGTTGAGGGAAAACCCCGAAAAAACCTCAACCTGGTAACTTGTCCGAACCAGGATTTGAACTCGGGCCCGCTCATTTCATAGTCAGACATGTTAACCATTACTCCATATTCCTGCCGTTTAGTCTATCATCTGTAATAGGTATATGTATTTAAAGATTCTATTGTGATTACATTTTTTTCCAAATGAGCTTAAGTCCAGGATTTTGGGAACTTATAACATAAGCATAAAATATTTTTGATTGTCATTTCTATGTTATATGGATACATCATTATCACATCTATGACATCACAATGCTAATAAAGTCGCTTATTGAATATGAGCAACACAGAACAGTTTTTTTTTTCAGCTTTCCTCAAGTGGGTTGGGGACAACTCGCCACAGAAAATTGGCCACAGAGGTAATTCGCCACATAATTGAAATTCGTATCAAAGACAATTAGCCACACATTAAAAGTCAAGGCAATACCCAAATTCGCAACAATTTAAAATATATTTCTATGATAACATAAGACAAATCCAGAAGCTTTAAACTAATTCGGAATTATAGCGGAAGAAATTCGCTTCACAAAATCAGAAAGAAGTTCTGACAAATTAATATATCTTGGCTACATGTAGGCCTACATGAGACTTAGAGTAAATAAGAATGGAGTTGTTTGGCGCTGTGACATGCGTGGCGGGTGTAATGCAACAGTCACGTTATCAGAAGATGGAAGCAGTGTCGTCAAAGAACCGTCTGAACACAAGAATCATTCTGCAGACTGGGGAAGGATTAAGGCAAAGGAATGTGTAGAGAACATGAAGGCAAGGTCGGGGACTTCCCGAGATCCAACGTCTGTCATTATTCAATTTGATTTGCAGCGTATTACAAGCGAAGCCAGTGTGAATCTACCGAAGAAACCATCTATTAAAAAACTGTGCGCCGTGCCAGGAAGCTGCACCTACCACCTGAACCAAGGAATATTGACCAACTAAACGTTATATCCGACAGATACACTAAGACCATACAATGAAAAAGGTGGTAGTTGTATTTTGAACCGGAGAACAATGTGAAAGTTATCATATTTGCCACTAATTCACATTTAAATAAATTGTTACGGTCCCATTTTTGGATAGTGGACGGGATCTTTATGTCCGCTCCTTCAATCA
Organism: Periplaneta americana; assembly: GCF_040183065.1. Taxonomy (NCBI): domain Eukaryota; kingdom Metazoa; phylum Arthropoda; class Insecta; order Blattodea; family Blattidae; genus Periplaneta; species Periplaneta americana. The sequence continues at coordinate 42,239,858 of NC_091129.1, forward strand.
TACTGCAACTTTACATTATACATGTCAATGTACAAGGGGAATGGATGCCTGTAGTAATGACGCTGATGAAACGGAATACCAGGGAGGTGTATGAAACACTCTTTCGAGTATTGAAACGAGAAGTAGGGCCACGTTTTGAAAATCAGTTAAACCCAAGATTCATATCTATTGATTACGAAGTAACTGTTATAAACGTAATCAAAAGTGAATTGACGGAGTTAAGGTAGCTGGTTGTCTTTTTCACTTAGCCCAGTCTTTCTGGAGACGGCTTCAGACCGAAGGATTGGTGCAGCAATATAATATTGAAGAAAATTCAGAATTGAGGGCACAGTTCCACTCACTCGTCTCGCTAGCTTTTGTTCCAGTAGAAGATGTCCATGAAGCATTTGACCAACTTCAGGAAACAGTGGAAGGAGATCTGATTCGGGTATTTGATTTTGTAGAAGATAACGACATTAAAGGGCGACGACGTGGACGATGCAGACAACAGCCACTCTGATACTTGGAACTGCTACGATCATGTCATTGAAAATCTGCAAATAACTACTAATACGTGCGAAGCTTGGCACAGGAGATTGAACCTATTAATGGGGAAAGCGCATCCTTCCTTGTATCACGTGCTGGAGCAACTGCAGTTGGAAGTGGAAGAAGTGGACAGATACATATAGAGATTGGAAGGTGGTCATTCTCCTACCAAAAAGAAGCGGAAGTACATCGACATAGTTGAAGAATACCCGCGGTACAAGGCAGAAGGCACCGTCATCCGGTACTTGAGAGCCGTAGGCCACAACCTAGCAGGACATTTTGAAGCCAAATTTACATGTACATAGCAATTCACATACTTAGTGGAAGTCACAATTATTAATCTCTGTATCCATTCGCACAATATAGAGCTTCTGGTCCACACCTGTGGAGTAACGGTCAGTGCGTCTGGCCGCAAAACCAGGTGGCCCGGGTTCGAATCCCGGTCGGGGCAAGTTACCTGGTTGAGATTTTTTCCGGGGTTTTCCCTCAACCCAATACGAGCAAATGCTGGGTAACTTTCGGTGCTGGACCCCGGACTCATTTCACCGGCATTATTACCTTCATCTCATTCAGACGCTAAATAAACTAGATGTTGATACAGCGTCGTAAATAACCCAATAAAATAAAAAAAATAGAGCTTCTGGAAGTCATGGATTTATCTTTGTACCTCAGTGTAGCAAATTGTCTATTTGTGGTAAATTGTCTAACTGTGGCAAAGTGTCTATTTGTGGCGAAATGTCTATCTGTGGCGAATTGTCCATATAATTTTCTGTGGCCAATTGTCCGGAACCGTCCTCAAATTTATCATTTCTGGAAAGAAGGGGATTCATTTACATTTTATGTTGATAATTTTAGGATTACAATTTTCCATATTACATTAATCAATATTTCAATAATCTTAAAGAAGGCTGTACTGTAAAATGTTGCACCTACCGAAGTATTATCCTCTTCGCTGGAGGAGAGACTGGGGGATGGGCTGGGGGAGCGACGTCGACGGCACGATCTCCAGCGCCATGCCTGGGAACATACACATTTTATTATTAGTCTACAATATAATAGTAAGAGTATAGGAAATCCTAGAAGGTACATAACAAGAGAATGACAAAGAAAATGCCCAAATGTTTCTTCTGGTGAGACAGGTATGGAGGAACCAGCACGACGATGGATCGAAACCATAACTGACCGTTGAGGGAGAAATTTGGTACGGATATATGTAATAATGATGGGCATTACACAAAAGCAGTTTTTTATATCCACAATAAATCGTGATTTGAATAATTCCACCTTGCAGCATGTACTAGCACATAGTCTTTTACATAACTATTTACTTGGTGAATGCAAAGGAAGGGAAAAAAATACATCAGAGTATTTATATTGATAATATTTTTCATTGCCGCCCTCACATAAGCCCGCCATTGGTCCCTATCCTGAGCAAAATTAATCCATTCTCTATCATCATATCCCACCTCCCTTAAATCCATTTTAATATTATCTTCCCATCTACGTCTCGGCCTCCCTAAATGTTTTTTCCCCTCCGGCCTCCCAACTAACACTCTATATGCATTTCTGGATTCGCCCATACGTGCTACATGCCCTGCCCATCTCAAACGTCTGGATTTAATGTTCCTAATTATGTCAGGTGAAGAATACAATGCGTGCAGTTCTGTGTTGTGTAACTTTCTCCATTCTCCTGTAACTTCTTCCCTCTTAGCCCCAAATATTTTCCTAACCACCTTATTCTCAAACACCCTTAACCTATGTTCCTCTCTCAAAGTGAGAGTCCAAGTTTCACAACCATGCAGAACAACCGCTAATATAACTGTTTTATAAATTCTAACTTTCAGATCTTTTGACAACAGACTGAATGATAAAAGTTTCTCAACCGAATAATAACAGGCATTTCCCATATTTATTCTGTGTTTAATTTCCTCCCGAGAATCACTTATGTTTGTTACTGTTGCTCCCAGGTATTTGAATTTTTCCACCTCTTCAAAAGATAAATGTCCAATTTTTATATTTCCATTTCGTACAATATTCTGGTCACGAGACATAATCATATACTTTGTCTTTTTCGGGATTTACTTCCAAACCTATCTCTTTACTTGCTTCCAGTAAAATTCTCGTGTTTTCCCTAATCGTTTGTGGATTTTCTCCTAACATATTCACGTCATCCGCATAGACAAGCAGCTGATGTAACCCGTTCAATTCCAAACCATCTCTGTTATCCTGGACTTTCCTAATGGCATACTCTAGAGCAAATATATATATATATATATATATATATAAGTTAATACATAAGCATGAGACAGATATGATTTCCTAATTTTGACATTATGTAATCATCTAGTACTCAATGATTAACGAGAAAACATACTGATAAACACAGGTTGTCAAACGGATTTGGAAGGATTTAAAAATATATATTAAATATTTCCTTATGTATACAGAAAAACGTATAGATAATAAAGATATGCCATTTCGTGACATCGCTTATTTAATATTTGAAATTATATTAATCATTTCAGGATTAATATCCATATTATTACATTAATCAATATTTTAATAACTGCAAAATGTTGCACGTACTGTACGGCCGGTTTCGATATTGGAGCCGGTTTGACGTTTTGCCTTTCGGCAACGGCGGAAAAGCTGGCAACACCAGTTCCAGAGGCCCCAGCACCGTCTCTGAAAACATAACAATTTATTATTAGTCTATAATATTATAATAAGAGTATAGAAAATCCCGAAAAATACTAGTTTTCCGATTGAACAACAAGGAAATGCCAAAGAAAATGCCCTAATATAATGTTTCTAGACAGACAAGTAGGCCTATGGAGCAACCAGCACGACGATGGATCGAAACCATAACTGACCATTGAGGTCTAAAACTGCACTGGATGAAGAAGCTTGCTAAGAATGTCTGTAATATTTATGGGGCATTAAATAAAGCAGTCTTTCATATCCATGATTGAAATCATTCCACTCTGTAGCATGCACGAGCACATGACCTTTAGTGTATAAATTTTGCAACATATACGAGTTTGGACGAAATGGAAATTTATCCTTTGAAGAGGTGGAAAAATTCAAATACCTGGGAGCAACAGTAACAAATATAAATGATACTCGGGAGGAAATTACACACAGAATAAATATGGGAAATGCCTGTTATTATTCGGTTGAGAAGCTTTTATCATCCAGTCTGCTGTCAAAAAATTTGAAAGTTAGAATTTATAAAACAGTTATATTACCGGTTGTTCTTTATAGTTGTGAAACTTGGACTCTTACTTTGAGAGAGGAACATAGGTTAAGGGTGTTTGAGAATAAAGTACTTAGAAAAATATTTTGGGCTAAGAGGGATGAAATTACAGGAGAATGAAGAAAGTTACACAACACAGAACTGCACGCATTGTATTCTTCACCTGACATAATTAGGAACATTAAATCCAGACGTTTGAGATGGGCAGGGCATGTAGCACGTATGTGCGAATCCAGAAATGCATATAGAGTGTTAGTTGGGAGGCCGGAGGGGAAAATACCTTTGGGGAGGTTGAAACGTAGATGGGAAGATAATATTAAAATGGTTCTGAGGGAGGTGGGATATGATGATAGAGACTGGATTAATCTTGCACAGGATAGGGACTAATGGCGGGCTTATGTGAGGGCGGCAATGAACCTCCGCGTTCCTTAAAAGCCAGTAAATAAGTAAGAATACGAGTTTGGACCTATTTACTTACTGAATGCAAAGGAAGAGGAAAAAATGCACGAGTTTTTAGATTGATACATAGGAGTCAATTAATACATAGCATGAAGGAAACATTGTTGCGTATTACGTAACAATGTAGTACTGCAAGATTTACGAGAAAACATGAGTTGTTAGACCTTGAACTCTGAATTGCAAAGTTTTTGCATCATGAATGTTCTCAGAAAAACCTGTAACTGTAAGTTACTGTATAGCTGGCGCCAGCGTTTTTGACGTGTGTCCTCGAGTATAATGCTCAGTTTTTGAGCATGGTGCTAGTGCAGCTAAGAATGGTACCACTTCCTATAAACGTCACATCAGCCGTTTGCCAAACACAGTTGTCAGACTGACTGCGGCAAAGGTAAAACACTCGCACTTAACGTTCCCATTACTTATTTCATACGCCATAAACGGTGATGCGGACTATAACGACAAGTTTTAAGAAACTGTAGTAACTTTAATTTCCATATAATTCATCTCGGGAAAAGATTATAACAGAGAGAGGAAACGTAAAAATGAAAATGTTTGCCAGCAAAAACGGATTTGAAAAAAAATTTAAAATAAAGAAATATGTAACATTTTCTTTTGTATGAAGAAAACATATAACTTAGGTAATAAAAATATACCATTTCATGATATCATTTACTTAATATTTCCAATTTATGTTGATTATTTTAGGATTATAATTATCCATATTATTACATTAAGCAATATTTTAATAATCTTAAAGGCCTACTGTAAAATGTTTCACCTACCTTAGTAGTCTCTTCTTCGCTATGTAGATAACTGAGGGAGGAGCTGAGTGATGAGCTCAGGGAAGGAGACACGTGTGTTCTTGGTCCCCGCTGATTCCAGTGCTCCGGCTGAAAACATACACGTTTTATTATTAGTCTATAATAATAATAATAATAATAATAATAATAATAATAATAATAATAATAATAATAATCTATACTAATAATAAATCTGTAGCCAAAATTTTTCTGGTAATTTTCGATTTTCCAAAAATAATTGGTCCTAACATATATAATTAACCTCCCTGAAGCCGAAAATCGCCTTTTTGAAATTTTTGTTTATATGTCTGTCTGTCTGTCTGGATGTTTGTTACCTTTTCACGTGATAATGGCTGAACCGATTTATATGAAAATTGGAATATAAATTAAGTTCGTTGTAACTTAGAATTAAGGCTATATGGTATTCAAAATATTTTATTTAAAAGGGGGGTTATAAGGGGGCTTGAATTAAATAAATCGAAATATCTCCCTTATTATTAATTTTTATGAAAAATATTACATAACAAAAGTTTCTTTAAAAATAATTTTCGATAAGTTTTATTCCATGCAAAATTTTGATAGGACTGATATTTAATGATATAAATGAGTTTCAAAATTACAATAACAACACCATCTAAGGCGGTGTAATGAAATAAAAAGCAAATGACTCCGTCTATAAGGGGCCTTGGACAAAAACAATCGAAAGCTATGAAACATAGCCTACAGAGAATGTTTCTGTGATTGTATGAAGTAATATCGGAAGCTAAATTAACCGATTTGTATAATTAATTATTATTTAACCATTGGAAAGTGTAGTTTCTCTAGATGGACATAATGCTATAATGTTATTACAGTAACTTCTGAGTGAATCGAAGACAGGTAAGATTAAAATAGCTTCTTATGCACAGAAAACTTGATAGGAATTCGTTTCCTGTATTTCCTAAAATAATTTTAATGACCAAATGAGTGGTCTCTAGATCAAAATGATCGCATTTTAATTTTTTTAAAACAATTTAAATTAAGTAACAGAATAAACTATTTATCCTTCTATCAAACACGAATGTTCCTTGGATCAAATGTCCTATTTTAATTATGTAATTACTTTATATTTATTTCTAACGGGTGCAGCGGAGCGCACGGTTACGGCTAGTAATAATAATAATCTAGGAAATCCCGGAAAGTACATGTTCTCTGAATTAACCACTAGAGAATGCTAAAGAAAATGCCCAAATGTTTCTTTTAGTAAGACAAATATGGAGCAAGCAGCACGACGATGGATTGAAACCATAACTGACCATTGTGGTCTAAAACTGGACTGGATTGGAAGAAATTTGGCAAGGATGTATGTAATAATAATGGGGATTACAAAAAAGCAATATTTCATATCCAAAATAAATAATGATTTAAATCCTTCCACTTTGCAGTATGTACGAGAACATATAAATTTTGCATCACATACGAGTTCGGACCTATTTCCTTACTGAATGCAAAAGAGGGGAAAATGCATCAGAGTATTTAATTTGATATACTATAGCGGTCAGTTAATACATAGCATGAGACAAACGTCTAGTAATTGTTACATATTACGTAACCATCTAGTACTGCATGATTTACGGGAAAATATATTTACTTCTTTACTTGCTTTTCTTCATTGCCGCCCTCACATAAGCCCGCCATTTGTCCCTATCCTGAGCAAGATTAATCCAGTCTCTACCATCATATCCCACCTCCCTCATATACATTTTAATATCTTCCCATCTACGTCTCGCCCTCCCCAAAGGTATTTTCCCCTCCGGCCTCCCAACTAACACTCTATATGCATTTCTGGATTCGTCCATACGTGCTATATACATGCCCTGCCCATCTCAAACATCTGGATTTAATGTTCCTAATTATGTCAGGTTAAGAATACAATGCGTGCAGTTCTGCTTGTGTAACTTTCTCCATTCGCCTGTAACTTCATCCCTCTTAGCCACAAATATTTTCCTAAGTACCTATGTTCCTCTCTCAAAGTGAGGGTCCAAGTTTCACAACCATAAAGAACAACCGGTAATATAATTGTTTTATAAATTCTAACTTTCAGATTTTTTTACAGCAGACTGTATGATAAAAGCTTCTCAACCGAATAATAACACGCATTTCCCATATTTATTGTGTGTTTAATTTCCTCTCGAGTATCATTTATATTTGTTACTGTTGCTCGCAAGTATTTGAATTTTTCCACCTCTTCAAAGGATAAATTTCCAATTTTTATATTTCCATTTCGTACAATATTCTCGTCACGAGACTTAATCGTATACTCTGTCTTTTCGGGATTTACTTCAAAACCTATCCCTTTTCCGAGAAAATATACTGGTATACACAAATTGTCAGACATTGAATTGTGAATTGGAAAGTTTTTGCGTCATGAGTGTTCTTTGACAAATATGTAACTGGAACTGGAGTGACAAGATTTAGCGCATTTTCGGAAACGATAATAAATAATTTAATTTCCTTACCATTCACCACGCAGAAAGATAACAGAGAGCGGAAACGTGAAAATGAAAATGTTGCTTGCCAAGAAAAACGAATTTAGAAGAACCTTAAAGTAAATAAAAATTTAGCATTTAAACATATAAAACATATAAAAATATATATCATTCATGACATTGTTTATTTAATATTTGAAATTATGTAGATCATTTTTGGATTACAATTTTCCATATTATTACATTAATCAATATTTTAATGATCTTAAAGAAAGCTGTAGTGTAAAATGTTGCACCTACCGAAAACTCTACTTCGGTGAAGAGCGAGTGGAAGGGCCGAGCGTTTAGTGGAGGTTGAGGTGGACGACGCCTCCATTGCCTAGGCTGAAAACAAACATAATTTATTATTAGTCTATAATATAATAATAAGCGTATAGGAAATCCCGGTAATACGCATGTTCTCCGAATGAACAACAAGAGAATGCTAAAGAAGATGACCAAATGTTTGTTCTGGCCAGACAAGTATGGAGCAACCAGCAGAACACTGATTGAAACCATAACTGACCATTGAGGTCTAAAACTGGACTGGATGAATAAGAAATTCGGTAAGAATATCTGTAGTAATTATGGGGCATTACACAAAAGCAACATTTCATATCCAAAATATTAAGTAGATCGGTATTCTTACTTCTATGCAGAACAGTTATGTAGGTGCCCATATCAGCTGCTTTTCACGAAATGGAATTTTGTTTGATAACGAAAACACAAATTCTGTATTTTTTAGCTTCTTGCTTACATGCCTTCTCACTATTCAGGCTATAATTGTCACTTGTAATTTTTATTTGAAAGATGACATGTGGAACATATATCAATCAACCAAAGCAGTTATATTTTGTGGAGGAATTAATCAGTCAAAATTACTGTAATCCGCGTCACCAGCTTGATCATTAGGCAAAATTGAAAGCAAGAACACTAAAAATGAAATTATTTTGCGTATAACAAGCCTATAATAAATTTTCAATTCATATAGAGTTCTTTTTTTTTCAGATAAGTCTGTAACTAGTTACATTTTGTGATATAGTTTCAATCTTTATGACTTTTTCAGGATTTACTTACATAAAAAAGATGTACAGTAGTGCAAAAAAAAAAAAACGGACCGACGGAATAATCAAAGTCCCCGAAATGAGCCACTGCGCATGCCACGCCCGCATTCACAAGATAGCGAGTAATCTATTGAAATTGTCGTAGTTTCGACTGCTGACGTAGCCCATTTCGAAAGCCATTAGAAAATAAGCTGGTAAAATTCATGTTCTGGGAATAATAAGTTAATTAAGTAGTAAAATATCGCTGCAATCGAAAAGTATAGGGAATAAATTTGAATAAGGAACAGAAAAAAAAGTTTCCTTCCCAGGCAGGATTCGAACCACGAAAGTCTTAGTTACCAGTCTATCGTGGCTCTGGAGTGAACAAGGCTCTGAAATCTGTTACAAGGGTCGGTCCGGTTTTTTTGCGACTACTGTATGTATGTATGTATGTATGTATGTATGTATGTATGTATGTATGTATGTATGTATGTATGTATGTATGTATGTGTATGTATGTATGTTATGTGTATGTATATATTCATTCATTCATTCATTCATTCATTCATTCATTCATTCATTCATTCATTCATTCATTCATTCATTCATTCATTCATTCATTTTATTCCATAGATCTTACATGAGCAATGAAGCTTTAAGATGTGGAACAAGTCAAAATTTTACAATATTACAATTACAATTTTTACAAAATTTTATAGTTTTACAATTTAGTAATTTTCTAAAATTTTTACAATTTTGTGCAATTTTTTACAATATTTTGGCGAGATGTAGTGAGATGAGGTGAGGTCCGAGGATTCCCCAAAATATTACCCGGCATTTGCCTTTTGGTTTGGGGAAAACCTCGGAAAAACCCAACCAGGTAATCAAATCAAAGGGGTGTAATCTAATCAAAGGGGTTGATGCCAAGGACTCGCCATAGACCATCCGGCTTCAGTCCCATGGCTGTGGAAAACCTCGAAAGAAACCAAAAACCAAAGGGGGATCCAACCCAAGCCCAAATGCAGCTCTGGATCAGCAGCCCAGTATGTATGTATGTATGTATGTATGTATGTATGTATGTATGTATGTATGTATGTATGTATGTATGTATGTATGTATGTATGTATGTATGTATATAATGCTCAACCAGATTGATTTAACATCATTTGGTTTCTGGCAGACCAGTACAAAGTCCCCATAGAGGATTTAAAATTTACATTTTTTTTACAAACATTTAAATGTTCCCAATTCATAATAGAATTTTCCTCATTACAAAAGACACACTGAGGTGATGGTAAAATACCCAGTTTATATAAATATTCCGCCAGGCAGTCGTGTCCTGTGGCAATCCTTATGGCAGTTACAGTCTCTTTACGGGGATGATCAGGAAATATCTCTGACTTGTCAACAAGACCAGCCCATTTCTTGCCATCACTCTTTATTTGAAGATCTGAGAGAAACTCATTCTTAAATGAGCGGTTAACTAATCGTTTCAAGTTGTGATACGAAATTTGGGAGGTCGTCCGTAACAATATTTCAGTCCCTTTTTTGCTACGGAGTCCGCACTACTGTCATGGCGGATAGCTGCTAGACACGTGTTATTACGCTCCGACTTAGGTGATTATTAGCAGCGGTTTTAGAGTGCATTACTATTTGAAAGTGTTTAAAAGTGTCGTGGTATATAATTTTGTGTTATTTCGCATTCGATTTCTACGACAAAATGGGTGGAAATAGCAATAATAAGAAGTCATCTCCCAGCGAGTTCTCCGAAGAAGCTGTCCGACGCGTCATGGTGGAAGCGTTGAAAGATCCCGGCATGCTGCAGGTACTGACGCAGGCCATCAGGACCGCTATTGTGGAGGACTTGAAACAAACTATTGCTGAAAACAGTGCTGTGATAGAAAGCCTGAAAACAGCTCTAGAGGAGAAGGACAGGCACATTAGGCAGCTCCAGATGAAGGTGGACGATCTGGAGCAATATCAGAGGCGACAGTGTTTACGGATTTTCGGTGTGAGTGAAAGTGAGTCTGAGAAGACGGACACTATCGCCATTGACGTGGCTTCTAAAATAGGAGTACAATTAACTGAAAGTGATATCGACAGAAGTCACCGAGTGGGGCGAAGAAACAGTGATAGGCCTCGGCCTATCATTGTCAAATTCGTCAGCTATAGAAAGAGAGCTGAGGTATTCAGAAACAAAAAACTGTTAAAGGGTAGTCTTGTTACCGTCCGTGAAGATCTAACTAAAGCCAGGCATAATCTGTTAAAAGAATGCATAACTAAATACAGCTTGAAAAACGTGTGGACACAAGACGAAGACATTATTGTCAAAGTAGGCGAGCACAAACACAGAATTAAATGCCCAGAAGACATGATCTGAACGAGTCGGCTGCGTAAAACTAGTAAGGCAACTAATTTTAATATACTGCAATATTCAATCTATATTAAATTTTACTCTATCAGTAACTTTACGTAATAATTAATTCCTTTTCATTCTTATTTTTATCATTTAGTACTGTAAGTCACTTTAACTTTTACCATATAATAACGTTATTTATTAATTAATTATTTTTCTTCTTCACATTCTTTATCATTTAGTACTGTAATTTTAAGTTATTATTGCTAGAAAATAATTTAAAATCTTGAATTGCATATAAGTTGGTACAATTGAGAACAAAAAGCAGCATGTTCACCCGACAGTCCCTGAGGTCAGTGTACAGAGACCGGTCCCCTCTATTAACACGAACAATAGCAATCCTACCTGCCCACTGCCCTGTACCGCAGACATACTCAAGGCTGCGCTTTCTTTATCTCCTTTGTCACTTAATGTTGTTCACGTGAATGCTCAAAGTCTGTTGTGTCATTTTGACGAATTTTCTTCTATCTTCTCACCTTTAGACATTCACGTTATTCTTATCTCCGAATCTTGGTTACATCCTAATCTTCCTTCCACTCTCGTAAACCTTCCTGGCTATACGCTTTGCCGTAATGACAGAGAGGGCAAGAGAGGCGGAGGGGTGGCTGGTTATATTAGATCCGATTTGCGACCTAAAATTATTCATCACTCTCCAAGCCAGTACTCTGCCAAACCCGAGTTCATGTTCATTGAAATTTGCACCTTATTTACAAAATGTCTAGTGTGTGTCGTATATAAACCCCCACATATATATGACGTAGATGATTTCGAAACCGCCTTACTAAACGTAACGCCGCAATATGAGAACGTTATAATCATGGGTGACTTCAATTCAAACTTACTTGACTTACATTCTAGTACGACTAAAAGACTTAAATCATTCTTTCAGTGCCTTGATATGGTAATCCTACCCCTAGCTCCCACACATCATACGGAAGGTACAGACACATTACTGGACTTGATAATTACTAACAATGCCGACAAAATACTGACGCATGGACAGTTGCCTGCACCAGGACTATCAGGGCATGATATCATTTATCTATCGTTTAATCTGCAGTGTCCTAAATCGACTCCTAGAGTAATTACTTACAGGGATATCAAAAGAATAGATGATATTGCACTGAAAGAAGACGCTGCGCAACTTCCATGGCACATGATCTGGACATTACGAACTGTAGACGAGAAAGTAGACTTATTCAATACGTTAATACTTCAACTTTATGACAAACACGCACCATTAAAGACCAAACGTACCAGAAAGACCCCAGCCCCTTGGATGACGACTGAAATACGTAGCCTGATGTCCGAACGCGACTTAGCTTATAGGAAATACACCCGCAATAAAAACGACGAATATTTTAACTTATATAAACACCTAAGAAACAGAACGACTCAACTAATAAGAAACGCTAAACTCAAATACTCCTACAAACTTATAGAGCCCAACACAACCCCTTCCGAGTTATGGAAAAATCTGAAGGTCATTGGACTTGGAAGGGCTAGTGAACAAGCAGACATACCCATCCTACTTGACCGATTGAACGAACACTTTGTAAAGGACCCGACCTTAAACAACACAACGAAACAAGACACAGTTTTGCCTGACTCAGCTCCCCCAACTCGAGACAAATTCTATTTTACTGACGTCACTCCTATTGACGTAATGAAAGCCATCCGACGCATCAAGACGAAAGCTCAAGGGCCAGACAACATTAGCATATTACTCATACAGAAAATACAAGACATAGTAATACCTACAATTGCACACATATTCAATAGTTCCTTAATCACTTCAACTTTCCCTAAAATATGGAAGCAAGCTTTCGTTCTTCCTCTTCCAAAAGTCAAAGTTCCCACCGACCCGAACGACTATAGACCAATCAGTATCCTGCCAGCCATATCAAAAGCACTGGAAAGAATCGTACACAGACAAATTACTAACTACATGAACGAACACAAACTATTCGACAAGTATCAGACAGGTTTCAGAGCTGGACACAACACAAGCACTGCTCTACTTAAAGTGACAGAAGACATTCGTGAAGCAATCGACTCTAATAAAGTAACAATACTAACACTTCTTGACCTTAGCAAAGCTTTCAACTCTGTAAATTTCGACCTGCTCACCCATAAATTGAGAAATCTGCATTTGTCAGAGACTGCTGTGAGTTGGTTCGAATCCTACTTACGGGAAAGACAACAATGTGTTGTATCCGGGAATCGAAGCTCTTCCTGGTTTAACATAACATCAGGTATACCACAGGGTTCGGTACTCGGACCATTGTTGTTCACGATATATGTCAGTGATATTACATCTCATGTAAGGCATTGTAACTATCACTTGTATGCTGACGACCTTCAATGCTACATCTCTTCCCGCTTAGATCGAATAAATGACGCTATAGATAAATTGAACAAAGACATTGACTCGATTGTGACATGGACAAAGAAATTCCATCTTAATATCAATCCTGGAAAGACACAAGCAATCATATTAGGACACAAACGGCAAACCGACGCTGTAAAGCACCTCGACATTTCCCCCGTTAAAGTAAGTACAGTGCATATCCCTTTCAGTTCTTTGGTAAAAAATCTTGGCATTCACATGGATAATAATCTCAACTGGGACATGCAAATCACAGACACCTGCAGAAAAGTATATTCTATTATTCATGTGCTAAAAAGGATAAATGTTCATCTTCCCTCTTGCTTAAAAAAGTCCCTTGTGCAGACCCTTGTATTTCCCCATTTTGACTATGCTGACATTTTACTGACTGACCTTTCCAGCGACAACAAAATGAAACTTCAACGTGCTCATAATTTGTGTGTACGTTTTGTAAGCAATGTTCGTAAATATGATCATATTACCCCATCCCTGGAAGCAATAGGTTGGCTTAAACTAGATAAGAAAAGAAATTTACATTCACTTCTCTTTCTCTTCGAAATCTTGAACTCTTCTATTCCTTCGTACCTGTCGTCTCGCTTCACTTACCTTTCTTCCCACCACAATCTGAACACACGCTCTCGCCATGAAACAATACTAACAATACCATCCCATCGCACCTCCTCATACTCATCCTCTTTCACAATAGCCCTGCCAAGACTCTGGAATTCGTTACCTGCTAGCATCAGGGACTGTCGAAATAAAATTCAATTCAAACGCAAACTTACTAGGCACTTGGTCAGTAATTGAGACTCGTTCAGACATGGTTTCTTGTAAATAGTTCTTTTAATCTACCACAAAATATCTTAATATCCGGTAATTTCATCACTATAGAATTTTGTTATTGTAAGTTTAATTTGTAATTTAGTAAATACAAAAATATTCTTTGTTCTTAACTTCTATGATAAAATGTCTAGCTTTCATTAATCAGGTATTCTTGTCGTACTTTAATTTTTATTGTAATTGTCATTGTAAATTTAATATTAATTGTAATCTTATTGTTCATGTTATAGTTGTAATCCCCTGGTAGAGGGGCAGAGAAGGCCTGATGGCCTTATCTCTACCAGGTTAAATAAATAAATCTAATCTAATCTAATCAATCTCATTCCCGGAAATACCAAAATGCGAAGGTATCCCCTGGAAGACGACGACTTCTAACGCTTTGAGTGAGGCAAGGGATTTTCTCATCTCGACAACTCTTGATGTTACAGGATGAGGGAGAGGTGCCACTGCCAAAATGGCATTATTATTTTTTTGTGTTACATTGGTAAGAGTTATTTTTCACAATCTGCTGATGGCCTTCTTACTTCAAAACTGAGTACGCGTTCTCTGGACCACGATCTGCTACCCGTACTTACGGCTTTTAAGGAACCCGGAGGTTCATTGCCGCCCTCACATAAGCTCGCCATCGGTCCCTATTCTGAGCAGGATTAATCCAGGATCTATCAAAATATCCCACCTCCCTCAAATCCATTTTAATATTATCCTCCCATCTACGTCTCGGCCTCCCCAAAGGTCTTTTTCCCTCCGGCCTCCCAACTAACACTCTATATGCATTTCTGGATTCGTCCATACGTGCTACATGCCCTGTCCATCTCTAACGTTTGGATTTAATGTTTCTAATTATGTCAGGTGAAGAATACAATGTGTGCAGTTCTGTATTGTGTACGTTTCTCCATTCCCCTGTAACTTCATCCCTCTTAGCCCCAAATATTTTCCTAAGCACTTTATTCTCAAATACCCTTAACCTCTGTTCCTCTCTGAAAATGAGAGTTCAAATTTCACAACCAAACACAAAAACTGGTAAATATAACTGTATGAATTCAAACTTTCAGCTTTTTTGACAGGAGACTGGATGACAAAAGCTTCTCAATCGAATAATAACAGGCATTTCCCCATTTATTCTGCGTTTAATTTCGTCTCGAGTGTCACTTATATTTGTTACTGTTACTCGAAGATATTTGAATTTTTCCATCTGTTCGAAGGATAAATTTCCAGTTTTTATATTTCCATTTCGTACAATATTCTGGTCACGAGACATAATCATATACTTTGTCTTTTCGGGATTTACTTCCAAACCTATCTCTTTACTTGCTTCATGTAAAATTCCCGTATTTTTCTAATCGTTTGTGGATTTTCTCCTAACATATTCACGTCATCCGCATAGACAAGCAGCTGATGTAACCCGTTCAATTCCAAACCCTCTCTGTTATCCTGGACTTTCCTAATGGCATCTGGAGAAAAGTTAAAAAGTAAAGGTGATAGTGCATCTCCTTGCTTTAGCCCGCAGTGAACTGGAAAAGCATCCAACAGAAACTGACATACGAACTCTGCTGTATATTTTACTGAGACACATTTTAATTAATCGAACTAGTTTCTTGGGGATACCAAATTCAATAAGAATATCATATAACATCTCTCTTAACCGAGTCATACGCCTTCTGCTACCGGTACTGCAAAATATTATTAGTCGTAGTTATTGTTAATGTCGTATAGTAGCAACTTTGCTTTTTTTCGGCAACGGCTTGACATAAACTTTTAACGTTGAGAAGAAAAACAAGATATATCGTAAATGGAGATAAATATCATAAATCCTTCAATAACTGTCTATTTTGCATAAACTTACACAGATGAAAAAATCATTAACTAATTAATGCAGTTACTCTCTGTTTGTACGAAACAAAATTATTTCTGTTTCGACAACAAGTATTTTCTACAAACCAAAGGTGTAGCAATGGACGACTCTCTTTCCGGTTTTTTAGCTGAAATATTCCTACAGAACTTAGAAGACAAGCATATCGAAAGGCTTTCTACTAGATATAACATTTCCTACAGCAGATATGTTGATGACACTTTGTTAGTCTTCGAGAGTCATGCTGACACCCATGAAGACATTTTGCACTCCTTTAATAGCTTGCACCCCAACTTGAGATTTACTCTCGAACGTGAAACCAATAAATCCATTAATTTTTTAGATTTGAAAGTCATTAGAAAACACAATAACTTTGATTACGATATTTTCAGAAAACCTACAAATACCACTCATAGTATTCATCACCAATCTAACCATCCCCAGTCCCATAAACATAGTACGTTCACTTTCCTAATTGATAGATTATTGAAAGTTCCCCTTTCCAAGGACATTTATCTGAAAGAATACAAATACTTAGTAGGACTCGCAATAGAAAATGGGTTCAATAAGAAAATGATAGATAGACTTCTTTTCGAAAGAAAATTCCTTTTAAATAAGAATTCAGATACCACGCTTACTGCCTTGACAGATACTAAAAAACCAAAACATTGGAATGTAATGTATTTTTATAATAATGTGTCATACAAGTTACTTAATTTCTTCAAGAAAGAAAATGTAAAGGTCACCTTTAGAACTGGTAATAAACTTAAAGGAGCAGTCCGCGATAAAATTAAGTTGGCTTTAATCAAACACGTTTTTCAATCTAAGTAGAATGTAATTTACCGCATGTCAATGACTCCGCACAAATACTTATGACGTCACAGCCACTGAACTGGTGTGATTACGTAGTAGAGCGAGAACATCCCGAGTGCAGCGCTTTGTATTAAATAATCTTCTCGCGCCGTAGTACACGTGAACAGAATTTCTGACTTAGTTGTGATTGAGTGAATTTAGATTTTGCTTTTCATTTAATCATAAAACAGCACATACCAACGTTGTGGTTTTATGTAGGGCTATTTTCTTTCATATGAACGACTTTGAACTACAGTAGACTAAACAGAAAAAATTGTATCGTAATACAGTTTAAAATGCCGTGGTGTTGTGATTTTTCGTGTTCAGAGGGAAGAACAAAAGCAGAACATAGAGAAGGGGTATCATTTCATGTATTTCCGAGCAAAGAAAAGTCACCGCAAATATTTAAAACATGGGCGAAGAAAATCAACAGAAAAGATTTTACACCATCGAAAACTGCTGTTGTGTGTTCTAATCATTTCCATGAAATTAATTTTGAAGAATCGTGTCTATTAAAAAGACGTTAAATGAAAGACAATAGAACTTCTATGAAAATGAAGAAAACTGCTGTCCCTTATTTTTGAAAGGAGAATCTCCCGAAGATAGTTCTAATACTAAGCGCTCCTCTGCTTATAAATGAAAAAAGATCGTCGAAGAAGTAATAGCAAGTTGCAGTGAAAATATTGACGTATGTGTAGTTCTCGATGAGGCTGAAAATTCACAGAAACCTGATATAAACAAAGCTATGCAGTGTGAGATAGGGTGCGAGACGCTAAGAAATGTGTGTGGTGAATCAGATGTGAGTGAGCCATAAACTGACTTAGACAGATCTTTTCAAATAGAAGAAGAAACTTCATATTCTAATTCATCAGGTATAAGATACAAAATGTTTGAAAATTTTTCAAAAACTTTACAACTATATTTCATCGGCAAGACAACATTTTATAAAATAATTTCAAAATTCGTAGAACCAACAGTAGGCGTAGTTATTTTCACTTCATGAACAACTTATCAATTCACTAAAAGATAAAAACGTGCGAATCGCGGTGATGACCAATTTGATTCACCTGGTTACAGTGTAAAATATGTGACTTACAGTGCAATGGACCTCGATTCAGATAATCTTATAGACTTCATAGTTCTGCAAAAGGGCCTAATTGTAGGCAATCTTGAAAAAGCAGAATGCGAAAAAGTTCTTGATCGCCTAAAAGAAAAAATGAACATTACCCTCTCTCTGTCGGACCGCTATAAAGGAATTAGGAAATTCATGAGGACCAAATATGAATGGTGGACCATCAATTTGACATTTGGCACATTGCAAAAAAGCTTATCTAAAAACCTTAAAGCCGCTGCAAAAAACATATGAGAAAATACAAATGTGGAAAGACAGCATCATAAATCACTCATGGTGGTTATGTGCTACATGTGAAGGTGATCCTGACGACTTAGAAGGCAGATTCATTTCTGTATTAAATCATGTTTGTAATATACACGAACAGAGAAATATAAAAAATGTGTACACATTCACCCATACAATAGCGAGAGAGAATGGATCGAACCTGGACCCAGCGATTACAATGCTCTGAAAAATGTTGTATGCAACCCTGCCCTTTAAAAGACTTAAAGCAGACTAATCAGTTTTGTCACACCAGCAAACTTGAATCATATCATAACGAGAGATTGATTTACATTCCTAAGAGAAAACACTTTCCATATGACGGAATAGTAACAATAACTATGATTGCGATAGTGGGCCATAATTACAACGTGAAAAGATGTAACTTGACTCCAAACTCCAGTACTCTAAAGCCACCAAACGATGGGTGGAAAAGAAAACATACAGCAGGAAGGAAAACGCGTGGAGAGGAGATATACAGAGAAATATGTTGGAAGTAGCTCGTGGTTATCCACTACTGCATTTCGATTATGCATATGTTTTAGAGTTCTCTCAAATATAGCCCCTGTGCCTGTACCTAAACCGTGACTCAACAACTATGGTGCAATATAACAATATAAACCATGTACTAATTTATTGCTGACCTGAGATAAACAAGTATCTGTAGTCCCTTCATAACGAATATTTCACGTCTCACATACATTCATTCACTCAGTGAAGACGTTGACTTAGGTTATAATTGATCAAAATATTAAACCTTTTCAGTTTGAACCCTTATCAGACCCAAGTCGTTCTAATCACAGAATGGAACAGAATGCATTGTACACGGGATTTAAAGTGGGATAGAGTTTGGTTAAGTTATTATTATTATTATTATTATTATTATTATTATTATTATTACAGTATATGCATGTGATAGGTCCTAAGTGAGTTAATAATAACTGACTGTAACATGAATTTGTATTTACTCGGTCTACACTATATGTCAAACGGAACTACAATGCAGTCTTACGAAGCGATCAGTGGTTATGACGTCAGAGCTTGCAGTAAGACCTTTAATATTTCACAAACTAAAAGGCGTAGAGAGATGAGACAAACGCCGTTAATCTAAGGATTACTTAGGTAAACATCCTATAATATAACAAAAATTTCGAATTTTATCGCGGACTGCTCCTTTAATAATGTTATACCTAATAATATTGGCAACTTCGACAAATATGCTAGTGGTGGAGCATATATGCTGCATTGTAAGAATTGTACACAAAAGTATATTGGCCAAACTGAAAGGAACTTTAAAACTAGATATTCAGAACATAAAGCAGATTTCTGTCATAGTCGTAATAGATCTAAATTCGCATCCCATTTGAGAGTAACCATGAACTTAAAAAAAAAATAGATAGTTATTGAAGGATTTATGATATTTATCTTCATTTACATGTTAACTTGTCTGACCAACATACTTTTTAACGGATATATCGTGACAATGAAAACATTTTACCTTAAACAAAAAATTCCAACAGCATTGAATAAAAAGGCGTTTTCACTCACCATTATCGTCATTCCACCAATACTTCATTTTCCGAGGTCCCAAGTCAGACCTCCAGGACTATGAAGCCAACTTCTATAATTCATCGTGCAAAATGATACTTGCAAACACACAGGGGAATGACACATTTGTTCTTACTCAAGAAAAAGTAAAGAAAATCAAAGCTACGTTTTCATTGAGGCAATAAGAAAGATTCACTATTTCTAGAAAGCGCGGCCGAATTTTTAATGAATATCAATAATGTCTTACCATGAGGCGTGAAAATCTTCTTCTGAGTCCTTCAAAACACATCGTGATTACGATTAAATCGCGCTTTATGAAAACACAAAGAATACGTTCCGTTTGCTTCGAGAGCTTAGTGAACAATAAATTCTGTAACCATAGTATCAACGTATTATATATTTTAACAATATAGTCTTTGTTAAATACAATGTATACAACTCATTGTTTCCTAGCTATTTCTTCTTTCCATAATACTCCGGTGTGATGCGGCTTTGCTTTAAAATGTTTGTCACATAACGCATATTTGCACTGAGCGGGTTTTACGTAGACCAGGGATGACAAGATATTAGCTCGCAATCACAGCAGGACTTGATATCGAGCGCATAGCATGTACCAGCCTTGTCAATCAGTATTGTCTGTAGGAATTTGCTCGCTCTTAGCGAATCTCAACCTCTTCTCTTATGAGCTAAACTAGTTAGTGCTGTGACCGAAGAAGCCCGTCGATGAAAGGGAATGAAAATAGTTTTATTGGCAGATTAAAGAAATGTTTAAGGAATATGGATGTAGCCTCAGATTTTTTGCCTATACACTGCATAATTCATAGGGAGGCTTTATGTGCAAAATCAATTGTATGTTATGTGAATTGCGTGAATTTGATTAAATCAAGCTCCCTTCGCCATAGACAATTTAAAGAGTTGCTAGAAGAGTTATGGCCAGTTTCTCCAAGAAATGTTTAATTTGGCTTAACTAGTGTTAAATTAACAGCCTGTTTATTTTTGACATTTTGTTAATGTATTTTCCATTTCTTCAACATCATTTTATTTAAAACAACCAACACTTAACTATAACAGTCGTTAAAACTATTTTAACCACTCAATAGCACTTGGTAATGATTTTGCACATGTGACAATTTTTGTTAGCTGATATTATTCTTTAAATTCTGTGTTGTAGAGTAAGTTATGAAACATGTATAAAATCATAACCTGATATAGTAAGTCATGGTCGATAAAGAAGAAGACAAATGAAAGTTGTAGGTGAAGACCAACGAGTTAGATACTATAAAGAGGCTGAATACCTCTGAAAGTTGAAGACAATTGAACATTGGTCCGCCATATTTTGGTTAGTCAAAACAAAGGGGCGTGGCTCGGATGTTGTAGGAAATGACTGTGATGAAGTTAATATTATTGTGAATTGAGTTACATATTAAGACTATTTTAATAAGTAAAAAGTAAAATACACACAAAACTTTACGTTTTATAACAGCTGTAAGCCTATGTTTTATTAGTTTCACTAAATATAGCCCAGATATTAAATGACAAGCTATACTCAATGCAACCAAAGCAAAGCACCTAAAGACGGATGAATGTATTCGGCAGAAGAAAAATAAATATTTTTTTTTACTTCGTCACAAATTTAATTACTTTACAGCTAGTCTAACCTAATATGAAATCATGTAATTCAGTGCTCACCAGGTGATTTCAAGAGAGACGACGTATGTAACTAATAGGAGTAAAATATAGGAAAGGTAGTGGCGAAAATTAAAAAAAAATATCCAATAATTAAGTTATTGAGAAAAATTCATTTGAAATTGGAATTAACACAGAGAACTTTTGAAAACTGCAATTATTAAAACCACAAATAACCTCTCAGGATGCAACATAATAATTAAAGAATGACACTAATAGAAAGTTACTCATGATCATAACTCACCACATTTATTGAAACGATAAGATATTTACGATTAACATTGTTATCAGAAACAACAGGAGCCACAACTAGCTACACTTCTTTTCGCGTGATGGAGACATGTAGTCTAATATAATTTGAAACAAATATTGATCTCACACGTGTCTCGCAACTAAGCAGAGGCTTTTGCAGAATAAAACTGTTCTTACATTATTTTGAACAATAATGACAAATAGTGTGTGATGCAAGTGCTAACTTTCCTCTTTGTTAACAAAAAGAGCCCTACGCATTAATAAAAAGAAAATTGGAGTAGGCCCTATAAACACAATAAATACTAAACTCTTGATGGTACAAACTTATTAATACAGATATTTCGCTTATGCTCAGTCTGTCTTAACTTATAATTCTCTGGGGCAGTGGTACCTGTATTGAGAGGGTTTAATTATCCAGCAACGAATATTATGATTTACGGTACATTTCATTTAAACCCGAGAGAATGAGACATGGAATGGAAATTTTAAAGTATTAATTATTACTTTTTCATTTATAAATCAGCTTTTTACAAAACCTATAACGAAATGTTTAAATTAAATATTGATGTATCCGAAAAATATAATAATTTATTTTATCCATGACCATAACGAAAAACATGCCTTTACTAAATACTTTTGCGTTTGTAAAGTAGGCTTTTATTCAACATTACTTTATTTCACTAGTGAGATAAAGACTTTACCTCATAGTTTGAACTTTATCCCACAGTTCATTAGTATTTTCCTAGTACCCGGGTACACACGTATACTTTTCCATTGAACTATTACTCAAGAAGTTAATATATTGGTTACTAGATGTCACTACCTCTACTTCTTTATTACCATTTCTTAAATATACATACACTCAATCTCCTTCTCTTTTCTCTATCTGCTACGTCGTAATTTGTACATTACATCTATATCTAATATGCATCTTTTTAAAATTTTGTAATAATTTACCGTTTGGGATGCGAGGAGACTTGAACCTACGAAGTTGGCTTTATAGGATTTTAAAACAACACGCGTTAGCCAACTGAGCTAAACAGACACGATTAATTATGTTTTAATATTCCTCTTAAGTTTACAGAAGTAAAATGTGAAATTATTTTAATCACATTAGTCCCATGAACACTTCTAAATAATTCCTGAAACTTCAAAAAGACGAAAATACACGTTTAAAGTGAAAAAATATATATTAAAATTATATAATTAATTATAATTTGTTATTTATCCAACGCCTTAGATACCATTCTTTACTAATCATGGCCTCCTACATCATGGCCTACCTAGTACACGTATTGATTCTAAAATCCATGCCATGGTATGTGATTACATGAGGACTTATTTTCAACATATTTTCTTTTATAAAACAGAATTTTTCGTTATGGTCATGGATAAAATTACGTATGGTACTTGCGAGCGTGATCTTTATTGCACTCGTGTAATTTAAGCACTCAGCTGACGCCTCGTGCTTAAATCTTTCCACTCGTGCAATAAAGATGCACTTACCTCACAAGTACCATAAATAACTATTATTTTACCTGGCAGAGTTAAGGCCTGCTCTTCCACCGACCCAAGTCTACAATTAACACAAATACATAATAATAATAATAATAATAATAATAATAATAATAATAATAATAATAATAATAATAATAATAGATATGTTGTGAAATATTGTTATTGAAACTATATCATACAAGAATATGAAATAAAGTATTCATTGGAAACTACGGGACAGCTTATTATTTAAAGTCTCCCGTTGTTTCCGTTTGCCACATTATAACCAAATTACTACTTGACATAATTTCAAACTTGTAATAAGTTTAAGGTGGTCCCTAACCCTCCATCCCTTTGCTATGCGACTGTTAGTATAAGTAGCATGATTATTTTGTTAATTGTAAGTTGTGTACGACCCAGCAAAGATTACAAAAGAAAGAAAATAATTTGAAGGTTAACACAGATGAACCTAATCTACAGTAATTATTATGCAAAGCTGGTGTTAATGTAGATTACTTATATAGGCCTACGTGATTTATTTAAACTTACCTGTAGGCTTTAACATTCTCGGTCGTTTCGGCTTTATTTTCATTAAAGCTGCTCGAAAATCAGGAACAAAATCGTCATCTTTAAAATGATCAGAGCATAATCTGCCTGTATCAGGATTGAATTTATTCTGTCCTTTGTACGCAATTACCCATTTTTTTTCTAATTCATAAATCTTTAGGAATGGTAAAGAGAGACAACTCTTTATTTTTATCGTTAGAATTGTTGCATAACGCAACAGCACACCTTTGACCTGGCATAATGCATTCAAAACAACATAAACAAGAAAAAAACACGAGATATTGCTTTGAAACATTTGAGCTTTGGCGCGCTCAGTTATCTTGTAACGTCAGAATCGCTCTCCTTTCCCCGTCGATCCCTCGCCATCAAGTTCGATAATAATGCAACCTATGAGAAGTTTAGAAGCCTCGACTACTATTGAATATTAATAATATTATTACAAAATTAGGTTATAGTACAGAAGCAATTTTTGCTAAGACCTTTTCAATATAAAACTCACTGTGTATTTTGAAACACTAATGATATTGGTTATAGTTAGTTGAAAAGAGCCAGTATCATAGAATCAAGAGTAAATAATGGGTGCTCTTTCTGTTTGTAGTATATTGAGGTCTGGTTTAAATTTCTCGTAAAATTTTGAGGCCTACTTGTTTTGAAAATCTATATTGTCAGAAATTGAGTATCATGCATAGTATATAAATCATCATTCCTATGTATATTCATCTCTTGCAACTTGCAGTTTATGGGAACATGTTGTCTTGTAGTATTCGAACATATTTAAACTTGAAATATGTAACAGACCTACTAAAATCAAGTCATCCATAATTAAATATTTAGACAGGACTGTAATGGACTTTAAATAATAATGGATGCGAGAACTATTGGGATTAATGTAAGGCTGAGGGATGACTTGTTAACACGGTGGAATTTATTTATTTATTTATTTACTTACTTATTGTTTGTTTCTTTGATTATTTATTTATTTACTCCTAATACAAAATATAAAACAGACTACAGAATACAATTATAACAATAGAAATAGAATAAAATAATACATAAATATAAAACAGAGGACACAATAATATTAATAAGTTTGAGGACCGAATGAGCAGCGCTCATGTTCGGTCGCAGTTCGGATATATTATTAATATAAGAGGAATGTATAAATAAAAGAAAATAGGAACTAAAAGTAAAATTACAGTTACAATGAAATTACATAATATAATATTATCGTAGAGAAGAATAATATCGTACGTGAATCAAGTAGGACAATTTATGAAAAATATATATTCCGAAATTATAGAACATTAATATAATACAGGGTGATTAATTCATACACATAGACTATAATATTTATTTAATCAAACTGAATACATTAACACGTCTTTAATTTTCTTATATTTTAGTGGGTTACATTTTAGAAGTTCATTAGATTTTTGATATTCTAGTGATATTTATCTTATTTTATCTGTTTTTGTTTTCATCATATTTCCCGATAATGGTATATATCTATAATATGGTCGACCTGGTTGGCAAGTTGGTATAGCGCTGGTCTTCCATGCCCACGGTTGCGGGTTCG
Source organism: Periplaneta americana (assembly GCF_040183065.1). Classification (NCBI taxonomy): domain Eukaryota; kingdom Metazoa; phylum Arthropoda; class Insecta; order Blattodea; family Blattidae; genus Periplaneta; species Periplaneta americana. The sequence goes on from NC_091129.1 coordinate 42,265,313, forward strand.
ATCCCGGGCCAGGTCGATGGGATTTAAGTGTGCTTAAATGCGACAGGCTCATGTCAGTAGATTTACTGGCATGTAAAAGAACTCCTGCGGAACAAAATTCCGGCACATCCGGCGACGCTGATATAACCTCTGCAGTTGCGAGCGTCGTTAAATAAACCATAACATTTTTCTATAATATGATGACTTGAGATCATAATTTTCCTTGCTGTGTGTATGTAAAAATAGTGTTCATTATATAATTTGTACTTCACTATTTATTACTATTATTATTATTATTATTATTATTATTATTATTATTATTATTATTATTTTCCCTATTTTTATTATTATTATTATTATTATTATTATTATTATTAATTGTTTCATATTTTTATACTTCGTATGTCTAATTTATTTCGACTTACTTTTCACATTTTATTATGCCTTTTCCTTTCTATAGGTTACATAATATTATGTCTCATTTCTACTGACTTCTTGTTCACATTGTATGACTGTCTACTTCAGTTTGTGTGCGTGCGCTTTGTAAATTTGTAGTGTTTTTTTGTATCGCAGTTTTACTTCTGGTTGAGTGTTGGAGAAGGCACTACGGTCTTAACTCTGCCAGGTTAAATAAACCATTATTATTATTATTATTATTATTATTATTATTATTATTATTATTACTACTACTACTACTACTACTACTACTACTACTACTACTACTACTACTACTACTACTACAAAGTGCGTTTGTAAATATTATTGCTCTAAATAACTGTTTATAGATCTAAGAAAAGTGATATTTTTCTACACCTGAGAAACGATAATAGATTGTATTCCATCCTACATAATGTTTATGTTTGTCGTTCAAGCGAAGGTTTATTTTTTTTTTTCCTTGCTAGGTCTGTATTACCCATTACAACAACTCCATTGGACTGACAGGGTATGTGTACGAGGGCAGAGGATTACCTTGCCAGTTGCTTTTGTAAACACTTCCGTCCTGTGTTCACATAACTTAAGATATAATGTGCCTCAACTTCGAACTCTAGTTATAAAGGACCAGTGGTAGTGGTGGTGGTGGTGGTGGTAGCAGTAGTAGCAGCAGCAGCGTAGAATTCAAGAAAACACAATTCAGTACATGTTAATGTGTAATGTTTCATTTAATTACAATTTTGTTATATTAAAGACAAATTACTATTAAAACACTTTTCTAATTTGAGGTTATGAGAATCATCTATCCACTTAGAGAAGTCTCTTTGGCTTCACTTAACGACGATTTTAAGACGCAAAACGGATGAAGTCGGGAGATCCTGGAGCTAGAAGTAAACTATAAACTAATATGACACTTGTTCAGAAACAGCAAAAGTAGTCAACATTGATTCATCTCTCCATTTTAAAAGTTCAATGAATTGTACAGAAGACTACCATTACCTATTAACTACATTAGACTAGACACGTCTCCACTTTGAATGACAACTGGCAGTACAGTCCAAAGTCTGTTATATTTGCCAGTGTGTCTACGATAAAATTGCATTGCTGTGAATTCCTGCAACATTTTCAGTAAATAATTGTAACACTTAACACACAGTGTCAGCCATTTTGATCACAACCAGTTTGAAACAATTGAACACATCACTGATGTACGAAAATTGGCTACATGTATTAATTTGTTATTCACGGCGGAAAAGTATTGTTGTAACTGATGTTCTTGAAATGTTTCAGTAGATGTCATTTCAGATGTTATATTCTTTGGGTGAGTAATGTTGGATGATGCAGACATCTCTAATCATCATGTAAGATATTAATAAACATCCAGAGAGAGTGAGTTTCATTTGTTATTTCCTGTTCCAGCAGGATCTGTTGTTAAATGTTCTGGTCGATTTCGGTGCAGCCCTGGAGACTAGCTTGGAGCCTGCAACAATAAAATAAAATTGCAGAGTTTAGTTCGTGTACATTGCGGTAGAATATTGGACTATTTATTCATATCTATTCGTTATTCATGTTAAGTATGACTAAATGTCGTTTATAGAAGGTGTTAAGTTAATTCTTCCACAAACGTTGATGGTAGAGATAAAGAGGGATGCTGTAGACCACACGGGAAAAGCGAGGTAGGTCACCTTTTCTGCGAAATTGATATATTGCTTTCATCTTTGTTCTCCAGTGCCTAATTTATCGTTCCATAGTAACTACTTGTTGAAAATGAGGTTAGTCTCTTGTACAAAATTTATATTAAAAAACTGCACACGAAAAGAAATAGGTAAGTCATCTTAGAACATAAGAATGAGGTAAGTCACTGCAATGGTTTTTGTCATGACATGTTATTGGTTATTACGACGTGCATATGTAACAATGAACTTTTAGCACTGTTGGCAATCCTGCTAAGAGAATCTGCGATACTTTTATAAAGCAGGTTTTCAAAATGGGCTCTTTTCAATTAGCCTACTTAAGAAGTAATTACAGTAGATGAATAAATTAAAATATTGAGAGAACGAACACTATTATCAATTTTATAAAATATTCAGATCTATAAAATAACCGTACTTTATTTTAATTTTGGATATACTTACTTACTTACTTACTTACTTACTTACTGGCTTTTAAGGAACCCGGAGGTTCATTGCCGCCCTCACATAAGCCCGCCATTGGTCCCTATCCTGAGCAAGATTAATCCAGTCTCTATCATCATATCCCACCTCCCTCAAATCCATTTTAATATTATCCTCCCATCTACGTCTCGGCCTTCCCAAAGGTCTTTTTCCCTCCGGCCTCCCAACTAACACTCTATATGCATTTCTGGATTCGCCCATACGTGCTATATGTCCTGCCCATCTCAAACATCTTGATTTAATGTTCCTAATTATGTCAGGTGAAGAATACAATGCGTGCAGTTCTGTGTTGTGTAATTTTCTCCATTCTCCTGTACCTTCATCCCTCTTAGCCCCAAATATTTTCCTAAGCACCTTATTCTCAAACACCCTTAACCTATGTTCCTCTCTCAAAGTGAGAGTCCAAGTTTCACAACCATAAAGAACAACCGGTAATATAACTGTTTTATAAATACTAACTTTCAGATTTTTTGATAGCAGACTGGATGATAAAAGCTTCTCAACCGAATAATAACAGGCATTTCCCATATTTATTCTGTGTTTAATTTCCTCCCGAATATCATTTATATTTGTTACTGTTGTTCCAAGATATTTGAACTTCTCCACCTCTTCAAAAGATAAATTTCCAATTTTTATATTTCCTTTTCGTACAATATTCTCGTCACGAGACATAATCATATGCTTCGTCTTTTCGGGATTTACTTCCAAACCTATCTCTTTACTTGCTTCCAGTAAATTCCCGTGTTTTCCCTAATTGTTTGTGGATTTTCTCCTAACATATTCACGTCATCCGCATAGACAAGCAGCTGATGTAACCCGTTCAATTCCAAGCCCTCTCTGTTATCCTGGACTTTCCTAATGGCATACTCTAGAGCAGCGGTTCCCAAACTTTTTCAGCCACGGAGCCCTTTTTGAAGCAAAAGTTTCTCGTGGAGCTCCAAGAAATGATTACTTTTTAGTTTTATCTGTCTACGTTCTATGAAGCATATTTCACACGGTACATAAACGGAAGTGTGAATATAAATATATATATAATATATATATATATATATATATATATATATATATATATATATATATATATTAATAAAGAATAAAGGAAACAATAGTAAAGAAGTACTGGATATAATTTATTTAAATCTACAAAATGATATTAACAAGTAGTTAAGATATTTAAAAAATGTACAATGGTACATGTACACCCGAAGTTAATGTGAAGAATATGCCTGTTTCTTGCGACAGAGTTTGTCAATGTCCGGTGTCATAGAAGTCAATTGAAGACTTATATCGTCTTCTGTGTCCAAACAAGTTCGATATTTTGTTTTTGTAGCCGTGTACCTCGAAAAGGTCGTTTCACTGAGGTACACAGTACCAAAAGGCAGTGAGAGAAATTTAGCTTTTGAACTTAATATCGAAAGATTCTCCCCTAACTTAGCCCAAAATTTAGGAAATGGTTTGCTTTTAAATTATGCCTGACAGTGGCTGTTCGAAACCATGTCTATAAGGACCTCATATCTGAAGCAGTGAGGGCTGCTGGTTTTGACATCACTGGAAAAGGATCTACAATCCACTCACATTTCTTTAGAATCGATTCCTGAGTGTCCCTTGGAAAGTATGAATTGATATTTTGAAGCAAATTGACAAGGTGTTCTTTCATTATTGCTATGAATGAGACATTCATTGTTATGTTATTTTCTTCTATAAAGTTTGAAGTCAATGAGAAACGTAAGATCCTTATTGTCGACGCTTTCTATGTAGAACGCTATCTTTTTCTTCAGTGTGACAATTCCGTCATCAGCATCGAATATAGACTTTCGTTTACCTTGTATGTATGTATTATTTTAATTTACCGAAGTACATATGATATTTCCATGCAGATATTCTGCGTCATCATACGATGAAAGAGTAATGGAACGGAGAAAAATTCTCTCCGGCGCCGGGATTTGAACCCGGGTTTTCAGCTCTACGGGCTGATCCTTTATCCACTAAGCCACACCGGATTCCATCCAAGAGTTGGAACTTAATCTGAAACGATTCTGTCCGACGCCGGGGTGGAATCCGGTGTGGCTTAGTGGATAAAGCATCACCACGTAGAGCTGAAAACCCGGCGCCGGAGAGAATTTTTCTTCGTTCCATTACTCTTTCATCGTTGTATGTATGTGCTGAATTCATTTTTGAAACATGTCTGCCAAGTAACATAATTTGTGCGAGATCGTGCGTATTTTCTTGTTTTCCGCACAGAACCAATACGCGGTAAGTGTGAAATACCACATTCAGTATTCCCAACGTAACACACATAACAATTTCCCTCTTCTTACCGCTTAAGCGCGACATTCATTTTATTGCTTTAGGCTTTTAACATATTATTTTTAGAGACGTTTAACATAGTAATAATTATAAATTGGAAACTTACCACTGCAATTTCACCTAAATTGCAATGTTAATTATTGTTTTTAAATATTTGCAAAAATTAAGTAAAGTCTACTACTCCACGAAACTTACTTATTGCATTCCTGATACAAGTAACATTAAGGAAGCCGTGAAAAAATCAACAAGATTCCAGATGCCGATGTTATTACTGCAATATGTTATATATATATATATATATATATATATATATATATTGTTAAAATATTAAAATGAAAAATAAATCATTACATAACCTTACCGTTTGTTTTAAGTTCGCATTTATAGACTGGGGGGAAAAAAAAGACAGACGTATATCACGGCCTGCTGGAGTATAGTAAACACAGAAAACATTTTATAGCAACAATGTTGAAGAAAGATATTTTGGTTTTCCGAAGTTGCCGTCATTGAACAGAAACCAACATGGAGATTTCATTGCAACTAATTAGAAATTCGTCTTTCAGGTATGTAATAAACGATCTTCGCACAAAATAATGTACGATACACGAGCGGTATGTTTGTTTTCATGTTCTCGGAAATTAAAAAAGCTCAACTACGTTTCGCTTTTTCAATCTTTTCCTCGACCATGAAAACGTCAACATATCGCTCTTGTAACGTATATTACTATTGCACAACCATTCCTGATCATTCAAATAATCTGCTAGCAAACTGTTCTGGTAATTCAAAAGCAGTGACGGTTCGTGAACTTGTGGATTGGGGGCGCTGCAGTAGATTTTGGTATATACAAATTTCACTTCAATCTTCTCCGCAAGAGAAAGTTGAGAAAAATTAATATTCTGTAATTCACACACTCATGCTTGCACATTTGGACTGGTTAAGTTACGGTATTAAGATGTCACACCAAAGCAACACTCGGATATACTGATGGTCAACAATTTTCTAAAACTGGAAAGAGGTCTCTTTCGTATTTTACATGCTATATCAAAAGGATTCTACTCGCGCAAACATTTTGATTTAAGGAGGCTGGATATATAATAATAAGGCAAAAGAGGATATTAATTTCGTTATATTAACTCGATAAGATTCTACAACAATAAGTATGTGAAGAGAAAATAAAAATTTTGTCATTAAGTTTCAAGGGAATAGAGAATCCATTTGACGCAGCATTACAATAGCTGTGTGGGAAGGGAGGAAAGATCTTCCATTGTAGCCTGGCTCTGCAAGCCACTGCAGCGAAATATAGGTTTTAAACAGCGGCAGTTTCCCTCTGCTTCCCTTCACCTCTCTACCCCCTGAACATGCAAGACACACTCTCTATGATCTGTCCCACCCTGCAGATCCCAGAACGACTTTGAATGCAGTGTCAATTCCAATACAGTCGACGCGCAAAAATATTATGCATCAGATAATAGTACATATTCCCGGTCAGATGAAATATAAAGCAATTTACTTAAGAAAGGCTATAAAAAATTATTCTACAAATTAAAATTAAAATTAGTTTTATTTTCTTGACAAAGCAGGGAGTGCTGCAGCTCCGCAGCTCTTATGGGCGAGCCGCCCCTGTTCAAAAGCGAAGAAACCTCCGTTCATGTAATCGGGACACGCTTTACCGCGTGACAACCATCGCACTTCTGTGTGTAATATTACTAAAATTGACTTATGTATACTACCCATATCTTCACACAGGATTTTAAGTAGCCTACACTGCGAAGGTCGTGCCTTAACAAAGTTGATAATTTTGACGGCGTTGTCTAGTACCTGCTTTAATAAAGCTGGCATTTTTTTTTTTTCGTTGCGAGGGCGTGTCGGTGTAGTGCACAATGACTACTTGTTCAGTTTTTAAAACTTTCTTGATCCTTGTAACAGCGCCAGCAACAGGACCTACCATGGCCTTTGCGCCGTCTGTGCACACGTCAATGCAATTGTCCCACGGTATCGAGTTTTCAATGAAGAAAAAATTTCAGTACCGCTTGTAGAGGATGGCAATGGCTGCAGAACAAAATATTTCATGAAAGAACCCGAAAATTCATACCGCACAAACATCATTAACATAGCTAATCCGGCAAAGACCGTGGATTTGTCAAGTTGTAACGAAAATTTCGTTTAACTGATACGGGAAATCATGATATTTTTTACGTCTTTTCATAGATTCTGGATTCGATTATGCAGTGTTATTTGATAAGGACACACTGGAAATCAAGTTTGCAGTTTTCTCGTTCATCATGCACTTCACTACCTTCATAAAAGTTTCTACAAGGGTGAGGTTTACCACCAAGAGTCTGGTCATGACTAACCAAGTACGACGTTTTCAGTGCTTTCTCTTTGTTTGTTTTTACACGAGGTAAAATTTTGTCTGAACTGCATAGAGTTCGTCACTTTTTCTTCGAAGTAGTCTGCAGTTTTATTTGTGAATTTTTGAATTGAGAAATGCCGTCTAAGCTTGGCAGGGAACATAGAAGTATTGGGAAAAACTTTGTTACATATCACACACTGTGGACGTTCATCAGCAAACTCAGTGCATCCCATGTCCAAATATAAATCGCAATGAAATACATTAAAGCTGATATGATACAGTTGTATGAACACTACTTATTAGTGTTCATACAACTGTAACATTCACCTTTAATGTATTTCATAAAATCAATGAACACTGTATTATTGACCTAATATGTGTGTTTTATTATTAAATATAAATCACAATATTTTCGTTTGTTACTTTCAATACCTCTGCACTAGGCATCGTAGACCCTGAGACAGGATCATGTTCAACATATTCCGAACTCAATACCCAGGAATTCGCACTATCTTCTTTGAAAGTAATGTTATAGCTGTTGTTATCTCCCTTTGACTGAGCACTGGTTGATGGCTAATGACTCTTCGGTCTTAGGGAGCCCGTCTTAAGCCACAGTTCCGGTTCAACGAAAGATTAGCTAACACATCTGCTATCAAATTAACATGCAGATATACAGTATATATATTTTTGAGGTAACGTAACAGTCAGTAGATTGTAGATTCCACGTACCACGAATAACAAACGCTGCCTCTCCAGGATATAAAAACTAATATAAATTTCGAGGATCATTGAGTACTTTGCAAGCAAGAAAGATCGTGATAGTTCCAGTGACGAGTAGATCTAATATTAATGCTTCCATATGGCAAGAAGAACGCAAACTACTTTCTCAGAAAGTATTTTTTGCTTGATGGAAGTAGTTTCCGTTTTCCCCGCTAGAGACTAGATGAAATTAGAAATTTTTGTCATCTTCATAACTTCCGCAGACGGAGCCCCTGAGATTCATTCGCGGAGCCCTAAGGGCTCCGCGGAGCACACTTTGGGAACCGCTGCTCTAGAGCAAAGTTAAAAAGTAAAGGTGATAGTGCATCTCCTTGCTTTAGCCCACAGTGAATTGGAAACGCATCTGACAAACTGACCTATACGAACTCTGCTGTAAGTTTCACTGAGATACATTTTAATTAATCGAACTAGTTTCTTGGGAATACCAAATTCAATAAGAATATCATATAAAACTTCTCTCTTAACCGAGTCATATGCCTTTTTGAAATCTATGAATAACTGATGCACTGTACCCTTATACTCCCATTTTTTCTCCATTATCTGTCGAATATAAAATATCTGATCAATAGTTGATCTATTACGCCTAAAACCACACTGATGATCCCCAATAATTTCATCTACATATGGAGTTAATCTTCTTAAAAGAATATTGGACAAAATTTTGTACGACGTTAACAAAAGTGATATTCCTCGAAAGTTACTACAGTTAGTCTTGTCCCCCTTCTTAAAGATAGGTACGATTATGGACTCCTTCCATTGTTCTGGTACAATCTCCTTTTCCCAAATAGCAAGTACAAGCTTATAAATTTCTTTAGATAATGCGCTTCCACCCTTTTGTAATAATTCTGTTGGAATTTGATCGATACCTGGAGACTTATAATTTTTCAGATTTTCTATCGCAATTTCGACTTCAGAAAGTGTGGGTTGGGGTATAAATGGCTCAGCAGTTTGTATTTCAATTTCGTCCCGATCATTTATATTTGGCCTATGTATATTTAGGAGTTGTCCAAAATAGTTTTTCCATCTGTTAAGGATTGAATGAGCGTCTGCAAGCAAGTTACCATTCTCATCCTTGATCACATTTACCCTTGCCTAATATCCATTCTTGAATTCTTTTATGCCCTTATATAAATCTCTAATGTATTTATTTTTACTATTTGTTTCTATCTCCTTCAGTTTTTCCTTCAAGTAATCTCTCTTTTTATTCCTAAGCATACGATTTGCTTCCCGTCTTTTATTGAAATAATTATCTCTATTCGCCTCAACTGGATCCTGTAAGAATTTCAATTTTGCCTGTTTCCTTCTTTCTACTACCATGCAACAATCTTCATCAAACCACGGTTTCTTTTTCTTAGTTTCATAATAACCTATGCTCTGTTCAGCTGCAATTTTGATATTATCTCGAATATTTTCCCACATGCTATTAACATCTAACTTTTCCTCAACTTCGTCGGAACTTGCTAATACGTCAAACCTATTTGAAATTTCGACCTGATAATTTTGCTTAGTTTCCTCGTCCTTTAATTTCGGAATATTGAATCTTCTAATATTAACTTGTTGCTCTACTCGCTTGGCTACTGATAGTCTTTCTCTTAGTTCACCAATTACCAAATAATGGTCAGAATTACAGTCTGCCCCCCTGAAGGTACGAATGTCTACTATACTAGTATGTCTTCGTTTATCTATCAAGATGTGATCTATCTGGTTATGTGCCAATCCATCTGGAGAAGTCCAAGTATATCCATGTATATCCTTATGGGGGAATGAATATACTGAAAATGTAATTAATATGTTTGAAGGAGATAATGTTGATACGTAATAAACCTTTCTTAAACTAATTTTGTGTAGGCTATACTGGTAATATTAGAAAATTTAATTAATGTTGCAGTTTATAGACAAGGGAACCAAGATTGTTAAAAACGAAAAATTGAAGGATATTGAGTTTAGTAATAATGTGTAATTAATAATTCTTTCTTTGAGCGCCTGTCCTGGTCGAGGTGGATTTGTTAGATTAAATTAGACTGTGTTCTGGAAACCATTCGCAGTAATGAGGGCTTCTATGCCCAGATCATCGATGATTTTGCTGCTAAAGAGAGGAGAATTGCTTTAGTCTTCAAATATATTTAGGCAACTTGGCTGCTATCAGTTTTGTACTATACATATAAACAATTTGTATTATTCCTTCCCTCACATAAAATTGCACTGCACGCCACCGGATGCAAGAAATCCCAAATTCTTGTATAATATGCCATGCCAGAATTTTTAAGATTCCGTAGAAAATGAAGAAAATATGAGGAATTAAAGTTATTTCCTACTTTTGAGAAACCCTAAATATGTGCATATTTTGTACGTTGGTGCATATTTCGATGTTAAAGAGTTATATTTCTTGCATTCGAAAATAATGGCAACATAGTTACTGTTTCACACTAAATTTATTCAGATTACATTTGACATTACATACTTCAAATACGGTATAGTCTCCTGCCATGTCAACAATACTGTACGCTGCCAAATTCTCGGAAGACAACGGACTCCATCTGCAGCAGAATTTCTGGATATCTCTCACACTGATCAATCTAAAGCTCTTCGGATGTCAACTCTTGATTGAAAGTGAATGCCTCGCTTCCACCCTGTTCAGTATGGTAGGATTTCTCTCCCACACACTTCTTGTAATGCCCTAAAGCAATGAGTTGCATGTTTTTCTCTTTCAACTTGGATTTTTATGAAGCACCTTTGTTCGTACCTTTAGGGCTGTATTGTTTACTACAAATCAGAAACAGCCACTGTATTTGCAAAATATGTCTACTTCGAGACTTTCAATATTGCAAATCTATGAAACAGTCGCTACTCTATAATGTAGTACAAGATTTCAATGATCACCACTAGAAGCACTGATTTACAGCATTATTGCCATTACTTATCGAATGCCATAGTATTTGTAATTTTTAAAAACGAATGTTGCTTTCTACGGTGTATGGATTTTTAAAGCATTTTGTGGGCAAAGAATGGATGTGAAGGAGGGTTAATCGTGCTATTAAATGATTCAATCCCTGTTATGGTGAAAGGTGCTGGTATCCCTAATGACTTAAGGCTGGTTCACAAAAAACCGGAAATGAGAATCGGAACGAAAACGGTAAAATTGTTAAAATGTGTTCATTTAAATGTGAGCATTCACAATTAACGAAACGCTTGCCGAACCCCGGGAACGGAGAGTTGGTTAAGACTGGTTCACAATGAAACGGGAACGGAAACGACAACGAGAACGAAAACGGAAATGTTAAAATAAATGTATTTAAATGTGAGCATTCACAATAGATAATTGAGAATGCCCACATTTAAATGCATTTATTTTAACAATATTTCAGTTCTCGTTCTCGTTGTCGTTTCAGTTTCCGGTTTATTGTGAATCATCCTTTAAGTTTCAACTTTGGCGTTCACGTTTCCGATCACAGCTCACTAGATTCATTCTATTGCCATCTAAAAGCTATTTCGTCGTCGTATATTTTGTAGCAAGAAGACCGTGACATAACCTATGCATTATTTTGTTCTGGGCTGTGCATAATGGAGCAAGTTTTATTTGATAAGATTCTAACATTGAGTGTTGAAGAAAAACCTCACGTTTAAGATAAGCGGCGCACCTCGTATAAAGATGAGAAAATGAAGGAGAATACGTGGCTTTCAATAGTTGCATCTTTGAATACCCATCGTAAGTGAATCATATTTTATTACTGTATTGTTGTATTACACACTACATATTCATGCTTCAATTCAATAGCTACTGTTGTGTTCTATTACAAATGTTTCTTCTCTAATTATTTTACGTTATGGTAGACTTAAAATAGGTTGTGATAATAAAGATGCATGGGCATATCTATAGTACCGTACCTAATAAAATGTTTCAGTTGAAATTTCGAAGTTGGTTAACCTGTGTTTATAATAATAATAATAATAATAATAATAATAATAATAATAATAATAATAATAATAATAATAATAATTTATTTAACCTGGCAGAGTTAAGGCCATACGGCCTTCTCTAACACTCAACCAGGAGTAAAAACTGCGTTATAGAAACACTACAAATTTACAAAGTACACACAAAACTGAATAAGATAATAATAATAAAATGTAAACAACAAGTAAGAAGAAATCAGACATAATATATAACATACAGAAAGAAAGAAAAAAGCATAATAAAATGTGAACAGCAGGTCAAAAATAAATGAGGCCTACAAAGTATAAAAAAATAAGACAATTATTGATAATAATAATAATAATAATAATAATAATAATAATAATAATAATAATAATAAATAAGAATAGTAATGATAATAATAATGGTGATAATAATATTAATAATAATAATAATAATAATAATAATAAATATAATAATAACAGGCCTAATAGTAATAATAATACTAATAGGTAAAGGTAAAGGTATCCCCGTAACATGCCATGAAGGCACTTGGGGGGCATGGAGGTAGAGCCCCATGCTTTCCGTGACCTCGGCACTAGAATGAGGTGGTGTGGTCGGCACCACGCTCTGACCGCCTTTTACCCCCGGGAAAGACCCGGTACTCAATTTTATAGAAGGCTGAGTGAACCTAGGGGCCGTTCTGAAAGTTTGGCAACGAGAAAAAATCCTGTCACCACCTGGGATCGAACCCCGGACCTTCCTGTAGTAATACAATAGTGCAGTACAAAGCATACAATGAATACAATATTTTTAAGTATACACAGTAAGGAAAATTATGTTTATATATAGCTCAACTTATCACATTAGAGATATACCATTATCGGAAAATATGAAAACAAAAATATAAAATAAGTTAAATATCACTAGAACATAAAAAAAAATGTGAATACGTGGAAACATGCAATACAACACTTGTCATAATAGTAAGTTACTTTGGCAACTCGTCATAAGATAATTTTCTAACTTGGATTTGAAAGATTTCAATGTTCGGCAGCCCTTGACTTCAGGCGGCAGTGAGTTCCAGTGACGAGAGGTAGCAACAGTGAAAGATGAAGAATACAGAGATGATGTGTGAAGTGGAATTTCTAGCGTGTTATCGCGTTGTGATCGAGTATTAATATTATGATAGCGAGAGAGAGAGTATGAATACGAGCGAATAAATAATAGGGGGATGAAGTGTGCATAATTCGATATAGGAGAGAAAGTGAGTGCAGATTTCTCCTCTCATGTAACCTAAGCCATGATAACTTCTCGAAAGAAGGTGAGATATGATCATAGTATCGAACATTACACATGAAGCGGACGCACGCGTTATGAACACGCTGTAGTTTCTGACGTCACTGAACAAAACGTCGCAATAATCGAAGTGAGGTAGAATGAGTGTCTGTACCAGAGTCTGTTTTAATTTAGACGGATAATGATACAATCTTTTTAGTGAATGGAGAATATAGAATGCCTTCTTACATGTATATTTAATATGCGTATCCCAACTAAGATTAGATTCGAAATGCACTCCGAGATTTTTTACGGTAAAGCTAAACGGGATGATTGTTTTATCCAGTTTCACAGGTGGAATATTCAGGTCTTTGACTTCAGGAATTAATCTACGGTTCGCGAACAGAATAGCCTGTGATTTACATGCGTTTAGGTTAAGCCCAAATTGTTGAGACCAGGAAGAGATGGAATCAAGATCTTCATTAAGACTATTAATGCTATCATTTAGTGCATCAGGACGCGCTGAAATATACAATTGAACGTCGTCTGCATATATTTGATATCTGCAGTGCTTAAATGATTTAGAAATTCCATTTATATAAATAGAGAAGAGCAAGGGGCCTAATACTGATCCCTGAGGAACTCCTGTATCTACAGTACGCCAGGATGAGAAACGATTATTAGATATGACACGCTGCTGGCGGCCAGTAAGGTAGGAGTACATCCAGGTGATAGCACTATCAGAAAGGTGTAGCGTTTGTAGTTTAGTCAATAGTAGATCGAAGTCAACAGAATCAAAGGCTTTGCTATAGTCCAATAAAACTAGTACAGTAGCCTGTCGTTTATCCATGGCTGCGCGTATGTCCTCAGTAACATTCAACAAAACAGTAGAAGTGCTATGGCCATTTCTGAATCCTGATTGTAAAGGGTCTAAAAGATTAAATTCTATTAGGTAGTCTGACAACTGCTTATGAATGATGCGTTCCAGGGCTTTGGATAAAACGGGAAGAATGGAGATTGGCCTATAGTCTTTTGCAGAAGTTGGTGAATTTATGTTGGCTGCCTTGTACTCATGAGAGAACGCCATTGGTCAATTATACACAAATAACATCAGAATGCGTAATATCGACTTACATACCGTAAGCAACGTTACATACCGTAATTTCACACAACTATGGTCCAAACACACGCGCTCACGAAAACAGTGATATCTCAGTTCCTAGTGATAGTGATTATTTAAATACTAAAGCATAGAGCATAGATATAGTAATATTGTGAGGGTTATGAAATGCATCCTGTCTGCCATGTTTTGTCGCTAGTCAACTGTCAAGTGGAGTTAGGTTTTGCGTGTTACCTCGTCCACTGGAAACTTTCTCTGCCATCAGTTACCACAACAAGAATTTCTGTGTTCTTGATGGTCTATATGACAGGTAATTTAGTATTTACATACATTTAATGAATATTTTTACAGTTGCATATGTATTTTCATATTTATTGGAAGAATAATAAAAAATGGTACTTGGAGTTCAACTATGGTCCTATCATTTTTGTGGACCATAGTTGTGTTCCGACTTCAGGTTTCGGTTCTTACATTACAGAATGTTTTTATAGCTTCTGGTGGTGCCACCTAATAAAATTTTTCGTAGAAAGTTGGCAGGAAGGTCCTATAAGCTATATGATGACAGAAGTATGGATCTCTGTATAAAATATATCACCAACAAGGTACTGACGCAGCGGGAAGCCGCAGAAAAGTCCAAAATACCTCGTAGTTCTATAATACCTAAATCGAGAGTACTGCATGAAAATAAACTAAACTCACCTGATCAACAATGGTTCTTCTTTCTTCAGAAAAAAAGCATTCGTGCATTCGTTGAACATGCTATATCCATGTCCAATCTTGGATTTCTGATAACGTTATTCTACTTCAGGTGTAATGTGAAAATGTACCTGGATAGCCAAGACCGCAAAGTACCAGCATTCTCTAAGAATCTATCTGGAAGACGTTGGGCAAAATGCTTTTCAGAACGTCACAAGAATGAATTATCACAGGTTTTGCAGTCTCCAAATGTGATCGATCTGATGCAACCACTAAACAGAACTTGTTTTCGAAATTGAAATACCATTGGCGGCAAATACTTGACGAGTGAAAAGGGACACCAGATGGTAGAAGCATGCCAACAGATTCCAAAAATGTATTTCCTCCATTATTAAATAAGCTCTGGAATAAAGTTACTGTATTCCGATATCGCAAGCAAATTTGCAGTTGGATTCAGGAAAGTTGCAATCTTTCCTCTTTGTGCAGTTGAAGTTCTAGGAAATATGCCATCATGTTCTGATCCTAAAGTCAGAAACCCAGAAGGAAGTGCTGTTTCAGACACATTCATAAAATATATAGAAATGACAACGAATCAAGCAATAGAACAAGGAACATCATAAAGAGGAGAAAGAAGAAACTTGATGTTGAGTCAAGTAAAAGTAATTCAGCAGCAGATATTGAAAATTTTGCATTACCATCTACCTCCAAAATTGCAATTTGCTCAAGCAGAAACAAAGGTTATTTGCAAGGGGAATGCAGTAGAGAGTTCTACCGTGAAAAATGAAGATGGATATTCCTTGGCATCAAATCTTCATTGAACTTGTCAGACATTGAAGAGACACTCGAAGATACTTCAAATCATCCTTAAAAGATATTAAACGATCTATCATTTTAAGCCAAAGTAGCGAAGTACGAAAAGGAAGCTTTTCCATGTGCCTGAACTTGAAGGTCTATGGAGTTAAACAAAAAATTAACCAACTGATTATGTACCTATCTGTTTGAGAATGTTTGATTTTGATTAAGAATGGTTGTCTTAATTTTTTTTTGGGGGGTTTTATATTGATTTCATTATTTGATACAAATTGTATTTTTCTTAAAGAAACAGCGGTTATGTTAAAATTAAGAAATAAATAATTTTTCTCACTGTCTTCTGCAAAATCTGTATTTTATATTAAAAATTATTGACTGCTGTATGACACAGTTGCAAAACATCCCCTCAACTGTAGTCCATGAGCGATTTATATTAGGATATATTCAATGGACAGCCACCGGCGTGGCTCAGTCGGTTAAGGCACTTGCCTACCGGTCTGAAGTTGCGTTCAGGCGCGGGTTCGATCCCAGCTTGGGCTGATTACCTGGTTGGGTTTTTTCCGAGGTTTTCCCCAACCGTAATGTGAATGCAAGGCAATCTATGGCGAATCCTCGGCCTCATCTCGCCAGATATCATCTCGCTATCACCAATCCCATCGACGCTAAATAACCTAGTAGTTGATACAGCGTCGTTAAATAACCAACTAAAATAAATAAAAAAATATTCAATGGACTATAGTTGTGACTTCATAACACAACTATAGTCCACAGTTTATGAAAAGATGTTCCATATACCAACTACATTTCGAATAACAAAAGTGTTTGATATTAATTCCTGGCCTTTCTAAAGTTGATATCAACAAAATAAATTCTTCTAATAGTTTTATTTTGTAAATTACATTGAGAAATCTAAAAAGTGATGAGATATTGGACCATAGTTGTGTGAAATTACGGTATCGTTATTGACATGCATATCGATATGCACAGTCGTCTACGTTCTCGGTTTATTGTGAATAAAACATTTTCATATTCACGTCCTCTGTTTCTCGTTTTCATTCATAGTTAATTGTGAATGCTCACATTTAAATACATTTATTTTAGCAATATTTCAGTTCTCGTTGTTTCCATTCCCGATTTATTGTGAACCAGCCTTTATGCAGCACATTGGCTCCAAGGAGACTCGATGAAAGGAAACTGCTATAGAAATGGATCGATATACTTTATATGAATCGTTGTTTCTGTTTTCAGCAGTAAGAAAATTTTCCTAGTCAGATGTTACCTGGCTATGTCAACTGACCTGCATATGCTGGCACTTGGGCCCTGTGAACCCTGGCGGGCAGTAGCATACGGCCCTGTCTCCCAGCACCATGCAGCGGCCTCCATTCTCGCACATCTCGTCCTGGCATTTAGCACGTTCACAGAACTCTCCTGCACAGACAAATTACACCATCTACATGTCCAGTTTCTCAAGATTTAGACATGGAGTGAAAGTCTTGCAAGTAAGTGAAGAATCGTTCTTAATTGTTACCATGCATGAGGAAGGTTATATGTTATTGAGATCGGACCCAACCAAGACAGATGAAAGTCGTTGGTACAAAGTCCTTTAAAAGAAAGCAAATATTTCATTTGTCACCGCTATCATCCTCCAGTAATTTTATCCATCATCCCTAAATAATTAATCTATGTTTAATTTGTATTTCAGTAACTAGTCCTTTTTTATATCTATTAAATTGAGAAAAATTCGTTCAGGCACCGGGAATCGAACCCATGACCTCTCAGCTCTGTGTGCTGAGCGTTCTTTCCAACTGAGCTATGCCGAGATACGATCCATGGCGCCAGCCAAACTCTTCTCATTCATATCAATAGCCCACTACCTGCATTTTTAAGACATACAAGTCACGTATGCAGGAGCGCATATTTAAATGACTCTCTGGCCATTTTCGACAATAGTTTATAAAAACTGTTAACGTTTGACATGTACATATATATAGTATATTTAGTGCTGTCATGGAGGCCATATGAGGACATACATTGTATGGGAACCTACAATTTTTTTAATTTATTTATTTATTCTGGTGTAGTTAAGGCCATCAGGCCTTCTCTTCCACACAATAGGAATACAAATACAATAATAGAAATAAACAGAAAAAAATACACTATATACAAAGTAAAGCTACACAAGAAATAAAGAGAGAGAGAGAAAAAAAACACTATAAACAAAGTAAAGCCACACAAAAATATACACAGGTTGCAGTCACACAAACTTTAAATGAGTGATTAAGTATCATAATTAATTGTATCCTAACTAATTTAAAAAAAAAAAAATTTTTTTATTGGGCTATTTTACGACGCTGTATCAACATCTCAGGTTATTTAGCGTCTGAATGATATGAAGGTGATAATGCCGGTGAAATGAGTCCGGGGTCCAACACCGAAAGTTATCCAGCATTTGCTCGTATTGGGTTGAGGGAAAACCCCGGAAAAAACCTCAACCAGATAACTTGCCCCGACCGGGATTCGAACCCGGGCCACCTGGTTTCACAGCCAGACGCGCTGACCGTTACTCCACAGGTGTGGACCCTAACTAATTAACTAACATAAACAAGAAACTTGCAATTTTAATCTAGATTAAAAAAGAAAAAGAAAACACAAATAAATACTTCTAGCAATACCTAAAAACATTAACTAAGACAAAATTTTCCAATTTAATTTTGAATTGTGATAAAGTCCGGCAGTCCCTGACGTCATTAGGTAACGAATTCCAGAGGTGAGGTACTTCTACAGTATAGGAAGATGAGTATAAAGACGTTCTATGATGAGGGATAGAAAGAAGTGCTTGATGTCGGTTAATCGTATGGGGAAAAGAAAATTTTGTCTGTATGGAGCCACACGGCATATGGGTGCCTAAGTTTTGTACGCGGAGATCTGTACAGTTCTTAGATCATCTCTTGCTGTTCCTAATGTATTTTGTTTGATATTCATGAACAAAACTGTCCACCTCTGTAGCACTGGAATACAGAATTATATAAAATAATGGTTGGAAAAACAAGAAGTGCTGCAAATACACACTCCAAGATTCACCGAGACAAGTGTACATCTACGGTGGAGCTACATGGTGTATTCTTTAAATCAAACTTGTTGTACAATTAAAATGTAAAGCAAAACAATTTCTTTGCTTCTTCTTTAATATTAAAAAAATCATTAAATAACAGTCAGAGATAGAGAGAGGAGAGTAAAATAAATTTCAAAGGAGAAAACAAGGGGTGGGACGTATGGCCAAGAAAATATTTACCATGACAGCACTGAGTATATTCATATATGAGGTCTCGCTGTCCTCAGTGAATACATTGACTGCAAGGGTTACCTGGTTAAGGTTTTTTTCCGGGGTTTTCCCTCAACCCAATATGAGCAAATGCTGGGTAGTTTTCGGTGCTGGACCCCAGACTCATTTCACTGGCATTATCACCTTCATTTCATTCAGACGTTAAATAACCTAAGTTGATAAAGCGTCGTAAAATAACCTACTAAAATAAAAAATTGACTACAAGAAGTCATACTGTAGATATATCTATTAAATTGAGAAAAATTCGTTCAATAGATATATCTACAGTGTAGCTACTTGTAGTCAAAATATTCAATGAGGACGACGAGACTTCATATATGAATATATATGTATATAGTCCTTTCTTTGTTGGTAGGTACCTAATATTTTAGATCCTATTGTAATTTAGGTACTCCTTGGAATCTACGTAGTTTTTCCGTTTCCAGCATATACTGATTCATTACTGGTAATAGCACTTCTCCCTACTGATGTATTATTTCCCTTCAACAGGGACAGCGCCTTCTAGAAACATTTGAACGTCATTCTGCGCAATGCTGTTATACCAGCTCTAAAATGTTTGATGCTTTCTATATCAAATTCAAGTCTTTGTACTTAAGTTCTTGTTCCAGGGAACGCCTCAATTGTAATCGTAAATTTAATATTTGTAATTATACAGAATTAACAATTGAATTGGTCAGTAGAAAAAGGGTTCATCTACACATTTTTCTGAAAATGATTTTATTACATTAAAATACAGTTCATATGAGACGCACACATTGACCAAAAGAGAGGCCCACTAAGTCGATTCCAAGCCTTTTACAGTTTGCAGAAAGGTGTGCTGATGCATAGAAAATAATATGTACTGCTTTCAGTTTTTTCTCTCTCCTGCACATATTTACTTTTGTAGACGGATTCTTTTTCTACTGACCTATTAATTTGTGTACAAAGCACGAGGTTTTACTTTTCGGCTCCAAATACTTTCCACAGACAACCTACAGGGTGGCTATAAAATCTGGACCTGTGTATTGGACATGTTTCCTGGACGTTGGATTGGGAGAAGGAACTCTGTGGAATGGGCTGCATTGTCACCCGACCTCAACTCCATTGACTTTGCTGTAAAAATGAGGGATCTGGATCATTTCCGGGAAAGAAGAACCACTGCAATGGCTGATGTGGACATTCACATATTGAAGAAAATTCAAGGAAACATGGTAAAACGTTTGAGGAATTGTGTTGAAAATGGTGGGAACATGTGGAATACGTTCTATAGTAGAGAAATGCGCTATTCATTTCTCCTATGGTTTCAAACTTTATAGCCAAGCTGTAGCTAGAACTATTCACCTGTTGTAGGCCTACATAGTAATGAATAGATGTATCACAACCATAATGGCAGGTGCTGTTGAGACAAGTAATAATTTAATTACCATGTAATCTTCATCTTACGATGTTTGGGTGACGTATATATGTCCGTTGATGTGACATATTAATGAATTAAATACTATTATAGTCACAATCATGCCATGGTATGAAAGAAAAATTTCACAACCTCGAGCGGGAATCGAACCTGCGACTTCCTGGTCTCCGGTCAGGCGGCTCACCGGAGACCAGGAAGTCGCAGGTTCGATTCCCGCTCGAGGTTGTGAAATTTTTCTTTCATACCATGGCATGATTGTGACTATAATAGTATTTAATTCATTAATTACCAGTACTTAATACTGCTCGAGAGATCCAGGGCAAATTTCTGGACAGTGGATGTTTGGGAGTTTAGACCGCACAAGCAATGAAACATTTTAAGTGGCAGTGGAGACAGGTTATTGTTAAAAGAGGTCGTATTTCGACATAATTAACAATTATGTTATACATTTAAATGGTGGTACTTTCGCTCGTGCTATCTGATATGGACAGTATGGCGGTGGTAAATCTATTTATTATTACGTACAACAGGTGAATAGTTCTAGGTTACTTCGTGGAATGTATTGAATACCGGAAAATAAAACCACATGCTTAGTGCTGAATACTTCAGTATTCGTAGTACGCAATCATTGTTAAAGAAAAATGGTACCAACTTTGGCCTTGTTTTTCTGTAGAATTATCTTAGTATTATCCTATATATATAACAGATTGCTCATCCTTATGTTAAATCGGTAGCACTTTGAAGAGAGCAACCGCCAGGATCGCCACCTGTCCGCCATAAACGAACACGAGATGGCAGTACAGTCGATAATGCAATTCAAATTGGAGTTATGACGTGACTCCTTATGTAACAACTAGATGGCAGCATAGTATAGGGAAGACCAGAGTCCGTGGATATCCAGAGTACCGCAATTGTTTGAGCCGGCAAATGCCGACAAATCCGCCATTGTTAGTCCAGCGCGCGCTATGCAGTATACAGTTGCATAGGGAAAGAATGTAATTTAAATGCGAAAAATTGCAGTGCTGCTGTGTTCAGAACTGTTCACAAAGAACTGAAAAAAGAGCACATTTGTTCTCTCTGTGACAAGGTGAAAGAAATAAGGAAAAAGGAAAGAAGTGACTATAAATATAAAAAGGAACGATCCGCTACCTAAGCGAGCATACATTGTGAGATTAATGAATGACTGTATTTTGATATTTATTTTTTCAAAATTTGGGCCCAAAAATATTTTTATAAAACTAATCTAGAATATAAGTTGTTTCAGCAATGATATTTCTACATCAAACAAAGGAAAATCACGTACCAATTAGGTTCAGTTTCAAATTTTTACCATCTTCTCCCTTTCAAATCAAGTATTTCTGATTTTAATCCTATTTGCTATTTGCAAGAATGACATAATATATTTGTGAAGTTCTGAATTCATTCTTGAGACAACATTGTATTGTTTGGCTCGATTGGAAAATACAAAGACCGTAGAAACTAGAAACCATATTAAGGTTAGACTGATGTGAAATTTCAGTTTTCTAAACTACATATTCTGGGTAGATCTATGAAATTTTGTACTTTTAATTTGTAATTTTAAATTGTGTAAATTTAGGTTTTAAAAAATTGCTACTATTTTGGCCAGAATTTTTGTCTACATATGTGTCAGAGCTTCAGAAACGAAACTTAGTATACAATTTTCCTCTTTATTTTACTAAAAAAATAATTAAAAATATTTAATGCACTAAAAGTGTAAAAACAGAAAAAATTCAACTCGAGCGTAAAAAAATTGATATTAAAAAAATACCTCTTCTGGCTGATACGCATATATATAATCAGGCAGTACATCTCACTTGACGATATGTGTCAGAGGAAGGACAATTGTTTGTAAGCATCTGAAGTCTGATTAGTGGAATATGTAGCTAATCGGCGAAGTATACATTGGAGGGGGAAAGAAACTTGCCTCCCTACCCCATTATCTCCTGACCTAGTTGTCTCATGAGTGATGCCTTATTCGTGATACTTATGAGGTTCAAACCTGTCTTTGGACAGTTGACTAAACAACAACAATAAAAAAAAAAAATGAGTGTTCGATATAATACTGATAGTAAGTTTTGTCAAGAACATATTGAAAAACCTCTACAAAAAATCATGCATGTAGTAAAGAATCTGTAGAAAGAGTAGTATTTTAGCAATGCAAAATTTACAGAAAATTAAAGTGGAGAAAATTGACTTCAAAAGTTTGGGATAATAATAATGAACCAGGTCTCTGTCTTTTTTTTTTATTTTCTAGGCATTTTGAAACATATAGAACTAGCATATTATATACAGAACTTATCCTTATATACACTACCACGCTGTGTACACCTAATCTATACTAGTAAATAAAGATGACTAAAAAAAATATGAGGAGCATCGTTTCAAAACGTATTAAGTCCCCCAGTTGACGAAATTAAATTTGTTACTTTCTATTTATTTATCTTTCATGCTGTGAAGTCTGATGGTTCCAAGTCGTCCTATTTGTAAACTATTAAACCAGTACTTAAAAATGGTTTTGTGTAGTGTTTTGAAAACTTCTCCGGTTTACGAGTAATCCAGTTTTTCGTCGTTCGTGTAAAAAAATTGTAAGGGGCACATAATACTTTTTGAAACTATGCTCCTCATATGTAATCTTATGAAAACACTATAATAGATAAATATTATTTACAAATCATTATGGACTGTAGACACTATTATAACACTAACAATAAAACTGTTAGAAACTTGCAAATATTTCTTGTATCACAAACAAAAACCAAGCATGGAAAACACGTTGTTATGGCTAGTGGAATTTTCCTTTAAACAAGAGTTGTGCTCTCCTTTGTAACTGAATATCTTTTAAAGGAAAGCAGCCTTTGAAGAGGTCTAATGCCTGTTGGATTCAATGAAGAAATATTTCGAGAAGTCGAGAAGCTACACTGGCTCAATCGGAAATCTAATATAATAAATAATGTATGAAATATAGCGTAATTTCCAAAATGGTTGCAGAATTCAGTGTGGAGGTCGTGGACGGAGAATTTAAATTAACAGTCAGAGGCCGCTGCCTTTTAAAAATGTGACCCTAAACAGCTGATAGACCGGTCGTATGGTCATGAAAATTGGGAGAGGGCATCTTTAGATCATAAATGAATTTTTAAAGATAAAAACAGAGAAACGATTTTTTTTTTACCAAAAATGACAAAATCTCACATCAGAGTATCCTTGGGGACATTATACTGAAATTATTAACTTCCATATTTTTAAAGCTATATTCACAAAATGTTTATCACTAGTATATCCGGTTGATAATAACACATGTACAGAATTTCGTCTCTCTCTATGATAAGTGGTTTTGCATTTTATTAATAACTTATTATATAGTGTATTGCTTAATGCAAAAAGTTCCTTGCGTCACAATTTACATTATTTTTCATTGATATTCACTTATAAAACTCTTTATATACATTGGAGCAAACATTACTATTGGAATTTTCTGTAAAGCGAATGGGTAAATGACTTGAAATTTTTATGAGTATTAATTTTTCTATTTTTTATAATAAAAATTTCTAGTAATTTACTGATTAACTTTACAGCAAAACCTTATAGTAAGCTTTGATTCCAAATATGTAAGGAGCCATATAAGTGAAAAACACTTAAGAATAATGTAAATTGTAGTGCAAGCAACTTTTTATATAAAGCGGTTCAATATTTTAATAAAATAATTAATAAAATGCAAACCACGTAACATAGGCGGATGCAATTTTGTACACTTGTCCACTATTAAGCAGATATACCAGTGATCAAAATTTGGTGAATCTAGCTTCGTAAGTATGGTAGTTATTGATTTCAATGTTGTGAACTCTTAAAACTAATGAACTTCGAGAAATTTCAGTATAGTGTGCACTTATATGCGGAAGCCGGAGAGTTTGCACGAGGAATGCAGTTGGAAATGTTTAGATTTTATTGTTATTTTATTTGCATCATTGTTGTTTTCATTTGTTACTTGTAATTTATTAAGTTCTTCTTGCTGTAATACCTATGACTGTAGTGTTTATGAAGGAGTGTATTGAACACTTAAATGCGTATTTATGCTGTAATAATTATTAAATGAAGTTTTTATACATTAGTATGTTGACTGACAATAATGTTCTATAATGTAAGAAGATCCTTTAGACGTTTTTGCCCTTCAAATTAAAAATATCTGAGTTTTACTTTAAATATTCTTATCCCTAGCGTGTTGAAAAGGACTAACAATGGCGGCTGACTCGGTGATTGCGCTACTCTGGTATATCCACGGACTCTGGGGAAGACCAGGTAACTTGATACCCTAAGGGTGAAACCTAACTATTTTTCCCCCATTACTACATATGCTAGTGGATTGTGGTGATTTTCTAGTTTGAAGGTTGAATTTTCTTTTGCCAACTTCGTTTCGAATTTCGGTATTGACAAATACTACAACTGGTAGTGTTTTTGTAACTGTTATGTTGGTGTTACTGTCGTACTCGTTTTAAACGGCGTCAGTAGTGGCGTTCTTGAAAATTTAATAGTTACTAGGTTTCTGAGTCGGTTATTGGAAAATAGTGAAATTCGAACTTATTATTAATTAATTAATATTAGTATTAATATTAATGCATAATAGTTATTTTATGTGTTGCGTTGTGGTTATAATTCCAGACTAGTCAGATAAGTACGAATAAATATAATATACTTGGGCGTGATAATGCACGTGGGTAATCGATAGAAATATTATTTCACATTTTAATGAATTTCTTTCGTGTTTAGATTTTTATTACAATGTCAAAAAAAAATGAAATAGTGTGGCAGTGACTCCTCCAAGGAAGAAAAGTGTGGCATTCAGAGTACGCTTCAGAAATCTGTAGTTCACATGTATAATGAGTTGAAGAAAGAAGATAATGAAGAAGGAATTATGCAAATGGAGACAGCGATTACACCCAGAATAGCAACATTGTTAGGAGTAAGTATTCTTAAGCATACATTTCAAAGTGGTATTCAGTTTTAGGAGTTTGCACTAATAATTTCATGATTGTAATCAAACAAAACAAATTTTTAGGTTAGGCGTTGATGTTTAATCAAGTCAGTGATTTTCTTTTTTCCAAACTAAATACATTTAAGATACTGTAATACTGCAGTAGTTGATAGCTTAAATACATTTACAAATTAGCCTAGACGAACAAATAATCAAACAGCACGGAAGTAAATTTCCAGTTTTCTCTTTTGATATTAAGTTAACCGTTCAGATCACAATTTACATGCCACATCGGCCGAAGAAAATACAAGTCATATTGTAATTATTAACTTGATATTCCAGCAAATATTACATGAATGTTGGCCTGTTATGGTGCTTAAAAATAATTCAGTTTTATATAATAACTGTATAACATACTCTATAAAGCATAGGAACGTTGACTCTGGCTGAATAATTTATTCATGACTGGTCTAAGTAATATTAAATATGGTGTTTCTTCAGAAAAGCTACCCCATCCAAAGTACTTGTTAAGATATAACACTCGAGAGGACGAGAACGCACTACTGGGAAACTAACCATTTCTCTTCGTCCTGGACCTCTCGCATGTTATATTGGTAATTAGTAACAAGTTTGAGGGAGAGACTACAACAGTGCATTAGAATATACAGGTAAGTGTCAAAGGATTTTTGTGCTGAAAGTATTTGTGGCTGTGAACTAAAACCACGTGTTTATCGCTATGTAAATATCACAGAAATCAATTAAACAAAATAAAATTATGCTTTCTTTGATGTAGCTTTTCTGGAGAATTACCTAAATATTAGCCTACTTAAACCTATCGTAGACCCAACCTAACATGTTGATCATTTTCTATTCATATAGCTGTAAATGTTGGTATCATGCATGAATTTTATGATATAACAATTTTTAGAAGTGTTATGTTAACTTATTGTTTGTTATTACAGCTAGGAAATTGATAACAAATTCACAGAAGGGGACCCCACTTGTGACACCAGGAAAACATAGACTACGTAAACATCCAGTGACTGATGCTGATGATTTTACGAAAGATGCAATTGCGAGATTTATTTATGACAAGTTACATAAAGGTAGGGAAGTTACAGGAATTATTGTGTTGATTTATGCGATGTAATTCTGATATTAGTCATATGTATAAAAATATGGCATAATTTTCATTTATTTTTACAGGGGAAGTACTAACAGCAGCAAAAGTTCTGGAACATAGGCCTATGAATGATAATTATGAAACATATTTATTTAGAGGATCCTTATCATCGGTGAAAAAAATTTTGAAAGAGATGAAATTTCTATGGAGCAAAGGGGATCCTTATACACATGTACGAGAAAGTGATGTTATTCGTTTTTGAGAGAGTATATAAGAAATGTGAAGCGTGAGAACCCTAAACCCGTAGTATTCTTGGATGAGACTTGGATTTTTATGAATGGTAAATTTCAATGTATTGTGAGACATTGAGTGATTGAATTTTTTTACTAACAAATAGGTTAACATTTATGTGGAATATGAAATTGCAATTAATATAGGCTACTAGTAATGAATTCAGGTGGGAACAACATGTTTTGCAATTAATAGTTTCATATTGTAACTAGAGGTTAGTTATAAAATTCTTGAATGGTTTTCCTGTGTTTAAAATTTTAGTGTCTCTTAGAGTGTCAATGTGAATTGCTTATCTCTCTCTGTTTTTTTAAGTAGGATCACCCACTTATTCATGGAATAAACCAGGTGAAGTTTCCAGTGACGTGAATGGTGTTATTCGTAGACCAACAAATGAGGGTGGAAGATTAGATGCCGGAACGAAAGGTGGATTTTTACTCAGTAAGTTATATTGATTTATATTTTACATAAATTTGGCAAGAGTAATGTTTCAAATCAGGGTACAAAAATATAAAAATTGGTGACTAAATAAAAACGTGGGAAAGCCTTTCACCAAAGAGGATCTCATGTCATGTTTTATTTTCTTTATTTAAATGCTGTGAATTCATGTGACGTAATTATATGCCCAGGTATAATTTTTATTGCAGGTGCTGATTTAATTTTTTCATGCACTTGAAAGAAAAGTCAGGACTACCATAGTGCTATGAATGGCCCTGTAGTTGAGAAGTGGGTGCAAACACAGTTGTTGACCTGAGAACATTAGGGCAATGCGTTATTGTCATGCATATCATAGCAGACTTGTGGAAAATCAGCCAACAACAAAATGGAGGAAAGAACAGCTACTGGTGATTGCAACTGAATATAATAGATTTGTTGTACTAAATGATAAGAGTTGATGGTGTGAAATCACCTTTTGATATTACATTGCAATATTAATTTCCATACTTTACAGTCATTATTATTAATATTATTATTATTATTATTATTATTATTATTATTATTATTATTATTATTATCATTACTATCATTACTACTACTACTACTACTACTACTACTACTACTACTACTACTACTATTATTGCAACTGTTTCTCTTATTTCTCATGATTAGGCATACATATAGATGGTACTTTTTTCTTTCAGTTGAAATTGAATCTACAGTACATAAGAATCCTAAGACAACAGAGCCTTGCCAATTACTGTCCTGAAGCGGCCTTGTCTTATGTGTTGTGTCTATATACAATTAATTCTTTCAGTTTTTTTTCCCCCTTAATGTAATGAAGTTGTTGGTTGATTGATACCAAGTGTTCAGCAGTTGATGTCATTTGTTATCTTGCACTCCAATATTTAACCAGATGATTGAAATCTGTGTAAAGTTGGACAGTCAAGACAATGATCCATATCTTCATTGAGATTTCAGAAATGGCACTGGGAGATTCTGAAATATCAGTTCTTTGTAAATATTTGAGACAATCATGGCCTGTGATAATATGAGTACTGCCACTGTAGATTTTCATAGAAGTTCAGTTATTAAATTAGGTGTATTATTTTTACTATGTATTGTACTATATTTTTGTTTCGCTTAATTGATGAATTATATATGCTGTAAATTGAATAGTAGACTGTAGGTCTATAGCTTAACTGATGAATTATATGTGCTGTTAATTAAATAGTAGGCTGTATACCACAAGTGATGAATTGTTTATGTTTGTAATTTGAAGTAATTTGCATGGTATGTATTATCAGTTTCTGTATATTTCAACTGATTGAATTGTTTATACTTTTAAATTGAATTAACTTGCTTGCTATGTATTATATTTTATAGCGTAACTGATGAATAATTGTTTAGATTTGACAATTTAATAATCTGAGTGCCATGTACTTCATATTTTTAGTGGAGCACCAATGTAGCTTAGTCGGTAGACTCGTTGGCCTGCAAATTCAGAGCTGCACTCGAGGGTAGGTTGGATCCCCCATTTGGTCTGATTAGTTGGTTTCTTCTGAGGATTTTCCTCCATCGTGGAGCGGATGCCGGATGGCCTATTGTAATTTTTTCATTTGCTTTAGAATCATTCCGATTTTTGTTACCACATTGTCATGTTCTGATCTTGTTATTCTTTTAACATGTGGTAAGATGCAGGTATAGATAACCTTACAGTAATTTTGCTACCTTTCAGCTACCTCATTACCTCCCACTCCATAAAGTTCATGGATCCACGGAAGTACCAGTCGTCGATGTAATTCGACCATTTTGCTTAAAATTTTAAAACACTGTAAAATATTGAGATTTCATGCTGTTACGTCCAATACTGCAGCAAGAATATCTGATTTTGAATCTGATAGTATGACAGCCTTCTCAGATTTATGAAGTTGATACTGGAGATTTTGTAAGCTTAAAAGTGTATCTAAATTTTCACTATCAAAATTAGTCAATGTTTGAAGTTAGTTAGTTAGTGGCGTTTAAAAAGGGCGCGTCAGCTACTATGGCTATTTGCGCCCTTATCTAAAATCTTTCACTAAACACAAACACAATACAATAACCAGAATGTTTAAAAGAACTAAAAAGCATTGTCACGGTTAAAATGGGGTAAACAAGTGTTTGAATATAATTCCCTGTAAAAGGGAATATACTGGTATTGTACTACAAACCACTACATCTATGGCTTGGTAAACAGGATCCATCTATAAAAAATACTGTATGTAGTCACTCACTGACCAGATCACTTATCGTTTCTAATGATTTTTAAAATGTCTGGAGAAGTATCACATTTCTTAACATCATCTGTTAAAGTTAACTTATATACTATTCATTTTGAAATAACTTGGGATTGTGTTTTATTAGTAAAGTTTCCCTTAATTGAGCAAGTTTGAGTTCTCCAAGTAGAGTCAAAAAGTCTGTTGGGATTTTGGCTCAGTTTATTAATATTTGTGGACTGTGATTTTTTGTTCTAGACAACTATATTATCTGCAAATGATGAGATTATCTTAAGATCTATTTCTTTAGTTAGACCATCGACATTAATATTTGAAAATGTATTCCTGAAAACAACAATGTGGGAAGCCCAGATGAATCTGTCTCTATTTACATATTTGTGACAATGAATCAAATAATCAAGTCACTGACCCAGTGTAACACTTTATCATGGACACCCTAAGTTTGCAATTTCTTAAGTGATTTATATCTACAGAGCCATATGATCCTTGAAAATAAATTAAAATTGCTAAGGTGTTTTGTTTTCTGTTTAAAATATCTTTAATATCTTGACTAAAATTTAAAATCTGTCCATTTGTTGAATGTAATTCTCTAAAGTCAACTCAATAAAATGAAAGTTAGTTACTAGATTCCAGGAACCAATTCAATCTATGAAATCATCTCTTCCATAATTTTGGCTATCATACTAGTAAGTGGTATCTGTCGATAACTCGAAAAGATATTAGTTGAATAATTGCTTTTCAAAATTGATGTTATGATAGATTTTCTCCAGACAGATATTGTATTTTAGATGAGATTACAAGATAAAAGTAGTGAGTTTGCTTGTTTGCCAACATGTTTAAGAAAATCAGCATGTGTATTGTCTGGACTTGGAGATGTTTTGGGTCTTATGTTATTAAATTAATAGTAATATTCAGTTCTTGATTAAATATTGTTATATAAAGTAGATAGTAGATTTAATATTTCTTTCAGTTTTTCCTTAATAGTCTGACGTACACAGATAAAACTAACAACCACACCACCAACTAATCTAATAGAAATTAAAATATAATTAAATGTAGAAAAAGTAATTAAAATTATAAATACACGTAATAAACCATAACCCCCTAATTTCAACAATATACTATTTTATTCCCTTTTACAGCTTGTAGATAATTATTAATTATAGTTATTACTTATTGGCTATTTCACTTCGTTTGAAAGATGTTATTGTGTACAAAATGCATTTTTGGATGATCGTTTCATGCTGTATGTGGTGTATAAATGTATGATTTCTGGCCATCTGTTCTGTGTAATCCATCTTTTGTATAGAATTAATAAAATACTCTTTTGGTAGTAATTATTTTATTAATTGAGTACTTAATTTTCACCAACTCACATTTCTTGAATCATTTGTTTTTTCTTATTTAAATTTAGGACACAAGAGCCAAAAAGAGACTTCACAGTTATGTATCATACATTTTTTCAATGACAGACGTGGAGTTGCAGAAATAATAAGTGTAAGTGTAACATTATTAAGAATTTACAAACAAATGAAATCTTTAAAAAGGTATCTAGAAGTGAAATTACTTATGGCTTTTAAGGACCAAAATTATTTTTGTAGGTTGATGTATTATTATTTCAGTTTTAGCCTAGCTGTATTATCCATTTCCTTACTAACTTCAAAAGATAATCAGAAGTTCATTCGAATTCCAACCAAAAGTCAATTGGTTATTAATTTATCTACCTTTAGGAAGTACAGTATATGTACGCTGGAATCTTTGAAGTGGAGTGACAATAATTTAATTGGTCTTGGAGCAGATGTGATTCTTGAATATTATATTATATACTATACTTTGTTGTATATTTACGTCTAGTAACCTATTAATGCTAATACTAATAATAATGTAAAGGAATAAAAGAATAGAACATAGCAATACACTTCTCATGTGATTCATTTCCTCCATTTCTCATATAGTTTGCCTACGAAAATATATTAGAAATTATTATTGAAACTATTTAGAATAACCTTCCAACATAAAGGTAAAGTACGGTGAGCAAAGAAGTCATTCAGTACATAGGATCGTGATTTTACTACATGTGGTGATATCTGGTAACAGTTGGCAACACTGACAAGACGGAAATATTGGCTGTTTGGGAACTGAACTTACGTGATCCTCACTATAAACCTGACAAAAGTTTTTACCGTCAAAGCCTATAAGGCTTAGCAATCTGGGTATATATGATCTAGGGTATTATTTATAGTCGAATTGTAATTTTAATTGTATTCATAATTTTGTAGTTGCAATTCCTTGGTGAAAGGAAAGAGAAGGCATCATGGCCTTAATCACTAGAAGGTTAAATAAATAAATATGTATAAGTAAATAAATAAATAAGTAAACACGTAAATAAATAAAAAATAAATAAACAAGTAAAGAAGCAAATAAATAGGCCTAAATAAATAAGTAAATAAAGAAGTAAATAAGCAAGTAAATAGGTAAATAAATATATAAATAAAAGTAAATAAGTACATAAGTAAATAGATAAATAAATCAATTAATTAATGGATGGATAAATAAGTAAATGAATGGATAAATAAATGAATGGATAAGTAAATAAATGGATGGATAAATAAATAAATGGATGAATAAATAAATACATAAACGGGTAAAGAAATAAATATTTATTTACTTACCAACAATATGTTACTTGGTCAACATAGATATGGTGACGAAAAGTAACTAATATTTCAGAAAAATAACGATGGCTATTTTGACAAAGTAATTTCTTGGAAACTTCTTATGACACTTATTGAAGTATTCCATTTACCTCCGCAACCTCCCCTTGTAAGAATTTCACGTTTCAAACATAGACAAATCTGTGCTATGAGAATAACTGAGTGTATTGTGTGTACCTTCTCTGTCAGGGGGACAGATACAGAGCATGGGTCTGCTGGGATGGGGACCGTTTAGACAGGTACCTCCTCCCTGACAAGGATTGGCCCAGCACGGGACTCTCTTCCTGTGGTGTCTCAGAGGATGGCGATACTCGGCATCTGCCAGAACCAGCGATGGTAAGCTTCCGGCTTCAGCTGTAACATGTAAAATATTGTAATGGGACAGTCAAATCAATAATTTAGGACTAACATAACCTGGTGGTGGCAATGAGGCAACATCAGTGATAATTACGATGATAGTAGGATTGGTGGTGATATAGTGTAGTGGTATTGTGATGACACTCATGGTGATAGTGTTGGTGCTGTAGGGAGCAGCCAGCAATGGTGATGGTGGTGGCGGCGGCGGCAAGGCAGTTGAGAGTAGTGATAATGGTGATAGCATTGATAGTGTGGTGATGAGGATGACTATTGCGAAGATAGTGATGGAAGAATAGCCAATGAAGTATACTAGACATGATGCAAAACCAACATCAGAAATCCTTATACTGACTGATTGAAAATCGTGTAATTATTGTTCACATTGAAATGCATGTTGTGTGTTTGGTAAAATAGTTGCTTTAAGTAAGAGAGCTTCTGCATACATATCATTTTGAAGAAATACTTTAATTAAGCCTATATTACACTATACAATTTCTGTGTCATAGAAGTTAGATAAAATATGTATATTAAAATCTTTTACAATGTAATATGTTGTTTGTTTTCTAATGCAGGCGTTTGACAATAAAGTCATTTGACCTCTTGCACTCCAATATTTTTCAAAGATATTATCATGGTCAGCCACTGAAGCACAGATTTTGAGGTGTTCCGAATCCATTTCTTGGTTTGAGTTGCACAATGGGCAGTTAGGGGACTGATATATTCCAATTCTATGCAGGTGTTTGGCCAAACAATCATGGCCTGTTGCCAATCTAAATGCAGCTACAGACGATTTTCGTGGTAAATCGGGAATTAACTGTGGATTATGATGCAGAGAGTTCCATTTTTTCCCTTGTGATTGTGATATCAAATTTTGTTTGTTGAAGTCTAAGTATGTAGATTTAATAAATCTCTTCACAGAGTAATACGTAGATTTAGTAACAGGTCTGTAAGTAGCAGTGCTGCCCTTCGTTGCTAATGCATCCGCATTCTCGTTTCCCAGGATTCCACAATAGGATGGTATCCATTGGAATACAATTCTTTTATTGAGTGATATTAATTGTGAGAGCATTTTAGTTATTTCTGCTGTTTGAGATGAAGGTGTGTATTTAGAGACTATTGATAGAATAGCTGCTTTGGAGTCTGACAATATAACTGCATTCTTAAATTTATTGATGTGGCGTAGAAGATTCCTGATGTAATATAGCATCTTTGATCACATCTAGCTGTGACATAGTTCTGTGATAAGTTATGGTCATCTTCATACCTTTGATAAAATCTGTGACTAAGAAGAAAGAAAATTGCGGACATTAAGTATTGTACTCGCCAAACTTAGACCACCCCAGCTCAGAGGAAAGAAGTCAAAGAAATCACATCAACATGCTCTCGATGTTTATGTTATGCAGCTGGCTGCGTCCGATAACTGAATTGCTTTATAACAGCATTGCCAAACATAGATGGCCTCAGCCAGAGTAGAGAGGGCAGCTTATCTTGCAGCAAGAGATAATTACAAACTTCTCTGTTAAAAAAAAAAAAACATTGTAATTGCCTCAGCGCAGCGGCTGGGTTAATTCAGAGCAGTGGCGGCTCCTGCATATTTTTTAAGAGGAGGAAAGAAGTTAACAGCACTAAATGACACCTTCTTGAATGAAACATGCTACAAATTAGCCTACATGCATACATGTAAGACCAGGTAGTGTTGGGGTTGGCCTTCCCTTCTGTATAGTAATAATCTGTTCTTGTAAACTGAGTTTCCTAAATTGTCCAAAATATATTATGATTTCACTTGCATTCATTGTTGAATAATTGCACAAATTAACAATTACAAGGAAATTCACAACCTCGTAGCATTTTTCGAGCACACTACAGCATCACACGTGTTGGAAGAGACTAGCTACTATCTTGTAACCGGAACCGTTTTACGGAAATGGAAATGGGAATGGGAAATAATCTGAGGAAAGCGAGAACACTGCTCCCACCCACGTGGTCTGTGTTGCCACATGTACATTTTACAAGTTCAGTATCACATACTTTTGAAGAATGTCAGTTCTTGTAAAGTCATACTATCATTATTGTTCAAAGCTGCCAGTGGCCGATTATTTTTTATGATAAAAATGATGTAGTTTGGAGTACCTACTTTCAGTTTCAAATATATTTGTACAAAACTGACAACTTGGCTGTTGCCCTGTCTAGTAAACAATGAATAGAAGTGAATTTCAGGGGCCAACTATATAAAACTACTTCCTCTTTGTTTTACATAAACCAGACTTTAACTTTCAAATATCCACGAAAGTTTCAAACCATGAATAGTAGCCTATATAAAGTGCAATGAATAATATTTTTTATTTATAATTTAAAAAAAAAAAGTTTACATGGTGTCTTTCATAGCTTTGCGTTAAAACAATTTTTGTTGTGTCTCCTCCTATATGTGTTATAGTCCGGTTGAATGCAACATTGTTAGGTGGCAGCGGTAGCGAGCTTGCTGCACGACCATTCGGTTTCTATTTCCCGCCCATAACTGATACAGAGGAGGATCTCCTCCCTCTCCGTTTATTTACTTGCTTTAAAACTCTGCTTCTTTCTCTGGCCGCTAGTGCACTGTTGTCTATGTGTGTTCTGCAGTAGAGGAGGAATGGAGTGCCTTTCCTCTACACAGACAATCTCGCATCTTTATCACAGTTTTCTACAGCACTTGAGCGCGCGTCGTTTAAAACCCGATTAACCGAGTTTTTCTTATAGCTGTGAACTTAAAAATTATCGAATCTTCCTCGAATTTCAAGGCACATATTTTATTTGATACTTACTTTCAAAAGAAGAAAATGTTGTTGCTGTTGTTGTTTTCTAATGCCAGGCGTTTGACAATAAAGTCATTTGACCTCTTGCACTCCAATATTTTTCAAAGATATTATCATGACCAGCCACTAAAGCACAGATTTTGAGGTGTTCCGAATCCATTTCTTGGTTTGAGTTGCACAATGGGCAGTTAGGGGACTGATATATTCCAATTCTATGCAGGAAAGAAGAAAATGTGAGGAGGACGTTCCTCCCTTTCCTCCCCCGAGGAACCGCCACTGATTCAGAGTCATAATGTGACAATGCTGCATAACTAACAGGCATGCACCGTATGATTTATTATGTTTTGGGTAAGGCACGAGTCAGCAGAGTGGTGTGAGTGAGGTGGTCTGAGCTTGGCGAGAACATTACACATGGTCTGTGAAAACCACAAAACTTTTAATATCATATTATGAGTCACATGAAATGTTTCACACTTATGTTCTCTCAATAGAGTTTGATGGATTCCTTTTGTATATTTTCTCTAATCCAAATAAATTTTTCTTTAATTTATTCTTTAGTATTAATGCAATAACCATTACTCCACTTACAGTTGCAACATGCATAGAACTGTCTTGGATTGATTTATTA
Organism: Periplaneta americana; assembly: GCF_040183065.1. Taxonomy (NCBI): domain Eukaryota; kingdom Metazoa; phylum Arthropoda; class Insecta; order Blattodea; family Blattidae; genus Periplaneta; species Periplaneta americana. The sequence continues at coordinate 42,301,494 of NC_091129.1, forward strand.
GAACTGTGATGAAAGATATGATAAAAGATTTGACATAATGTAATATACTCAAAATCTGATATTGAATCATATATGTTTGATAAAAATTTTTATCATATTCTGTGACACAGATAGTAACGGTATATTCCTATTACAAAAAAGAGTAATTCGAATAATAATAGGTGCGAAATCTAGGGAACCTTGTAGGACTATTTTCAGAAAAATACAAATAATGGCCATGGCTTGTCAGTATATCTCTTCATTAATAATCTTCCTCTTATATAATCGTGAAAACTTTGTAACTAATTCAACAGTTCATAGCATAAATACACGTCAAAAATGACTTTCATACTCCATCGGCAAGTCTATCATGCTATCAAAAAGGAGTGCATTATATGGAAATTAAAGTTTTTAATAGCCTCCCTATCGATATAAAAAAATGAAGCTCAAAACATAAGATTATTTAGGGCCAAATTAAACAAGTACCTAATTTCTCACGCCATCTATTCTGTAGGTGAATTCATGACAGTCAATAACGCTTCATGAAATTGATACTAAAACTTTGTGTTGTACTAGTAGACTGTATTGTAAATCTCTTCTGTATACATTTCATCTAGACTGTGACTATAAATTAAGACTTTATAATAGTATTAAGCAGTGGCGAGGCATGACATTTCAAATAGGGGAAGCTCCAGGTTATACAATATGATAGAGTATGATATATTTCATGTAATTAATTACATCTATGTAAAGTGGACCTCACAATTTTACTCCAGGTTATACATATGTTTCACTGTAAAAATTCTTAAGAGAGCATAGTGCTTGAGGTGACGGCTGTCCTTCAGCTCGGAAACAAGTAAATAATTGGATCTAAATTCGTGTACATTAATAATGAATAAAATATGTGCATAATTAAAAATAAATTAAACATTATCGTACCTTATTTTTTGTACACCAGTTCAATCCTCCTGTTTTTTCTGGCAAAGATGTCAATCACCTCGTCGTAGAAGGATGGTCTCTGGCGTAATGTAGCAAGCAGGGACTTTTCGATGCTCAGAAGAGCTAGTGAAGATAGTCTCTCCTGACATTGAGTGTTCCGAAGATAGGACTTAATCCTCTTCATTGCTGAGAATGATCTTTCCGCAGATGAACTAGATGCGGGGATGGTGATTATTAACAGCACAAGTTTATGCACTTCTGGAAAAACTGACACTAATCCTTCTTCTGTCAAGTACTGATGTAATTTCACAACAGTGTCCTTATGCATTTCACTATCTTTGTATAATACACTCAGTTCACCTCTCAGACTTGAAAAATCAAAGAATTTGCCATAGCTCTGCTTTAAGCTCAAAAAGCCCTCTTCTGGAAATTGTTTTGCAAACTCTTTAAAGTGTCTTGAATCTAAAATACTGAGGAATTTGAGTTTACTCAAGTCAGCAAATCGATATGCAATGTTTGTTTTCATTACGTCAATAACTTCCAAAAATATTCTTTTATAGGACATAGATCTGCTTTCTCCTGAAATAGCATCAATTCTTAGTCTTTTACTAGGAGCAGGCTTATCACTGTTGTATGAGACTTTATTCCAAATAGATTCAAAATCTTCTCTTGAGTTTTGTAAGATGGCTAGAAAATATCTCAACTTGTTTACTGCAGAACTCGATATCAAAAGCCTTTTTCTGAAGAACTTGAAACAATATGTCAGCCTGAGGAAATATGGAATAGAACACGTTAAGGAAAAAATTGAAATTAAAGTCATGTACTGTTGAAAGAAGACCTCGAGCACTACAGACTGTTTCTGGATCCCAACTATCTGAATTTTCAACAACTGAAGTTAGCAAGTCTTCTATTTGCTGTTTGTGTTCGTACACAGTTTGTAACAGCCTGTTACTGTAAGTCCATCTTGTTGGAGCTAATGTAGGAAATCTTTTCTTTATCTCATTGTCTAGTGCTGCCATTCGCTTTGTCGATTTTGAAAAGAAAATTCCAAAACCAGAGAGAGTGACAAAGAATATTTTGCACTGCTTAATAAAACTCACTGCTTGTAACAAAACTAAATTCAGTCTATGTGCATAGCAGTGCACAAATATAGCTTGTGGACATTTTTCTCTGACCCTCCTCTGAAGACCATTGTGTTTGCCTGACATTACTGCCGCCCCGTCATATGTCTGTGACACCAATTTTGTTTCACAGTTAAATTCATGTAAGACAGTAAATACATTGTGTGCTAAAGAATTTGCCGTTCTGTCGTTACTGACGTCTCTGAAATACAAAAATCTCTCCTCAATATTTCCAGCTTTTGTCACATACCGCAGTATAACAGATAATTGTGGTTTTGTTGCATAATCTGTCGCTTCGTCCATAATAATGCCAACAAAAGGAGTGTCAGAAATTTCCTTCTTGATTTCTTCTGTCATTAGCTGCAAAACAGAGAAGACAACCCCGAAAAAACCGTCGAATTTGACAAATGATGAGATAACTCTACATCAAAATCTCCGAATTCCTTCAACAGTTCGACATAATTCCCTCTGTTCAAAGAACCTTCGGACTCGTCGTGGCCTCGAAATGCAAGCTCTTGCTTTCCCAAAAAACATACTACCTTTATCATCTGAGAAAGTATTCTTCTGTTTCTTCTTACGTTCTCATTGTGTTTCTCTATTGAAAGCCGGAATTGTTCACTTAAACACGATTCGATCCTTGTTTTCCCGAACTGTGTAAATTGTTTTAGACACATTATGTGATTTTGTGTGACTTGATGTCTTTTCTGAGATTTGTGCAAGTTATTTAAGTCGTCAAAGCCATTGAGACTCCAAGCGCTTTTCTCTTGCGAAAATAATAAGCATGGCCAGCAGAACAATTTTCGCAATCTATGACATCCACATAACCATGGAACTGTATCATACATATTTTCATTAAAATTACGCACAAACGCTTTAACACCTTTACTCTGTACACCGAGGTCATTATTATGAAGTTTTTTTGGTTTGTCACTTTTAATTATATTCAGTTTTTCCTCGTAAGGGAGAGAACTAAACCCACTTTTCAGTACTCTTTCTATTGCACAGTCACACGTAGGCCCTTCTTCCACTGCAACGCTGCCCATGCTGCTGTCAGCAGCCATGCTGTCCAAGGGGTCCAAAATTTCACGGAGCTGGCATTCGCCCCATCAACTCGCAACCTAAGGTGGAGTTAATGTGTATTTCCTACACTTTCACCAATCATTAGCAACTTAAAAAGAAAACCCTAGTTTTATCTACTAAACTCTAGTGTACACATAATACGAGAATCACTACAATTAAAAACATACTTACAGTTCTTTTTAATAATGTCACACAATATAAAAACAATAAAATATTCTATGCCACTACAAATATTTCAGCGGGCCGATTTCTGGAGTCGCTTCCCGTTACCGACAACTCCCGAATTTTTCCGAGCAGCTACAATTGTGTCGAGTCCAGCTTACCACGACATGCTCAGTTGTCAATGTGCACTGGTCACTTGTTCCTGTGCTGCCGTTCGCTGCCTAACATGAGGCTGTGATCTTCAACATGGCTAATGTTCCCAAATGAATTTAAAGATATAAAATGAATATTATTTCTCCTAAAATTTAAGGGGAAGCAGCGCTTCCAGTGCTTCTAAGGATGCTTCGCCACTGGTATTAAGTTTTTTGACTTGTTCCACATTCTAGCTGTGAAGCAATGTATGAATACCATGGAATGTTAATAACTACAATGCAATACAGTAGTGTAATATGGGCCTTACAAAGCCATTTCAAACTTAGATTGAAATAGGCCTAATTTTCAATTCCTGTAACTGCTCAAAAGGCGAAGTAATTATTTTGTCATGGATCCGTATGATGTATCATTTCGAATATGCACTCTTTTATCTTACTCTGATTGATTATGTTTAATTTATTAAGCCTATTAACTTCTACAGTTATTCTATGTATTTGATGTATTAATAAGCAATACATAGTTTCCCGGTACTGTAAATAAATGTAACTCTTGACACAACACAGAAATGTGCGTAATTTGGGAAGATCACTCACACTGACAACTTGGATCTGTGGTGCTGTTCCAGGAGTGTGATCGACATCTTATCACCGATAGATGCAACTGTGACTGTGGAATGAAGTACCCAGGATCACAGTCGTAGCGGCAGGTGGTTCCCTCTTCCAACAAGTCTCCACTGCTGACGACTTCAGTACCTTCTCCACTACCAGGTGTTTCACAGCTCAGGCGGCCATGTTCCGGACTCATGGGTAGTGGACATCCCTTCACAGCTGCCAACACATCGTCACATTTGTCTGTACTTAGTACTGAGTAATTTATTTATGAAGCAATTTTCTTTTTGGTAAAATATATTCATAAACTTCTGTATGAACCAGTCTGACATAGAAGAAATACCGATAATGTTATTAATTTCAGGGTGTTATTCTTTGAGATATTTCAAACAAAAAAGGTAAATTTACTTTTGCTCGTTTTTGCTTCTTTTTCGAGATAAAAATTGTTTTACTATATGAAACATTTCATAGCATCTTTTGGGCAAGCCATTGATTTAATTTCTGATATGCTCAGTCAATTTAAAAGAGCAATGTTTTATGATAATGAATGATTGAAAGAATTTTAGTTTTGTCCTAAATGTGCAGAAATTTGATCCAAACAAAAATGTTACATCATAAAATTCCTTTACAGAGCGAAAAGTTACATTTGTTCCGACCAATTTTCTGCACATTTAAAGGACAAAGCTAAAATCTTTTCAATATTTTATTATCATAATACACTGGTGTCTTAAATTACTGAGCATTCATTCATTCATAGTGTTCTGCCCAAGGGAGGTCTTTTACTGCAAACCCAGCATTCTTCAGTCTTTTCTGTTTTCTCCCTTCCTCTTTGTCTCATATGATCCATATATCTTAATGTCGTCTATCATCTGATATCTTCTTCTGCCCCGCACTCTTCGCCCATTCACCATTTCCTCCAGTGCATCTTTCAGAAGGCAGTTTCTTCTCAACCAATGACCCAGTCAATTCCTTTTCCTTTCTCTGATCAGTTTCAGTATCATTCTTTCTTCATCCACTCTTTCCAACACAACTTCGTTGTGGAAAGACTCATCATGCCATGTTTGCAATTTTTCCTGGGAAAGGTAAATGGCTTTCCCAAAACACTCTATGAAATGTTTCATATGAAACAATTTTTACTTGAAAAGGAAGCAAAAACAAGAAAAATTACATTAAAGTTTTTGTTTGAAATATTTGAAAGAATAACCCTCTGAAATTAATGACATTACTTAGAATTTACTCTGTATATTACCTCTGATTTGAGGTTCTGGTTGATAGGTAAGCCTACCTCTATTATCTAAGTTGACAATATGTGTTAGAAGAAGAACAATATATTGCTTGTGTGCAACTTAAGGGGAGGCAGAGGTGAAATTTTGAACAAAACTGAAGAAAATTTGGTTCTTTCCATTTTTATTATCTTTATGCACTATATTTTCATATTCCGATGTTAGTTTTTGATTTTGTTCCCTTTAAAGTATGAAATTAAAACCAAGATAACTGTATTATTATATTATTCCCATAATAAACTAATACTTACCATTATTTATATACCTTCTCTGAACATATAAATAAAAATAAATATTGCAAATTTCTTACAATATGGTGCATGGAGCATTTTATATCAAACGATATAAAGTTTTATAAAATTATTAATATTTACAGAACTATTGTACTTAGAAAGTTGAAACTTGGTATGTCCATTACTAATAACATACTTAGTATCCATGATCAATTTCAAACAAATCGGATAAATTTTGTGGATTTTGAAATATTCACCTCTGCCTCCCCTTAAGTCTGATTAGTAAAATGTGCTATTAATCAGTGATGTATTAATGGAGGGGGAAAGGAACTGGTCACCCTATCCCATTATCTCCTGGATTAGTTTCCTTATCAATGATGCCTTATTGGTGTCACTTATGAAGTTTAAACCATCCTGTCTTCGGACAGTTGACTAAATAAGTAATTAGTCATTAGGATATTCTAGAAACCTGAAGATGTCGAATATGAAGCAGAAACTAGTTAACTAGGGTAAAATACCATAATAGTTTAACTTAACACAGAAAAGTTGTTTATATAAGAAATTTTATCAAATCATTAGTGATAAAAGTGTGTAATTAGAATATATGGTGCAATTTTGAAGATGTAATCTGTTTTATATTAATTTAAAGACTGCATGCATGTTACATTGAAGTAATTTCAAGTTATCAACATTATTTATACTGTACCCACACAGCGAGGCATGGGATTCGTCCATTTCGTTTTGTCCCCACATTCAGTGACATCATGACCCACAAGTTGGTGTCCTGGACTGCAGGTCAGCTGACATCGAGAACCCCAGGCATTGTTGAGAGAACACCTTAAGGTGCGTACATACATAGCAAACGAACAACGAACGAACGACAAAGGAATGCATTCGCTGATTGAAATCGGAATGTGTGTACGTTGCAGCAAAGGCAAACCAAACGATTGGTTTGCCTTTGGAAGTGATCCGTCGCTTGTCGGTACATCAAAGGAAGTTGGTATTCGTTGTGGATGCGATTTGCCACCAGTTTGTAGTTTGCAGCAGAACGCGGCGCTTAGTTTAATTTCCCTATCAGGATGTCGAAGCTCGAGTGGACAGAAGACGCCGTTATTAATCTTATTAATGTATATAGGGAACAGGAAGCGTTATGGAATCCCAAACATCCTTTTTACCATAATAAATTAAGAAAACATTATGCTTGGGAAGCTATTGGGAAGATGTTCAGCTGCAAGGTAGGCGAGTCAAATACGTGCAAAATTTGAAAATTATTTTTGTTCATTTATTCTTAGTGGATACATATTTGTTGTTTATTGTAGGCAGAAGAAGTCAAAAAGAAAATTGAATCCCTACTTACGTCATTCCGGAGGGAAAGGCAGAAGTCTACGAAAAGATCTGGAATGGGGAGTGACGAAGTATATGTGTCGACTTGGTTCGCATACAAATATATGTCCTTCCTTTTAGAGAAATTCACGCCCAGGAAAACAATTGACACATTTGTAAGTATTACCAGTAAACGTATTTATTTATTAATGAGTTTTTCTAAGATTTATTTGCTAATTCTCCAGAGACACTACACCAAAGAACACGTGGTTCTAGTTTGTAGTCACAAATAGGCTATACTTTCAACATAAAAAGAGTTGATCTTTACTTCTATTGTTTTAAGTATTAAGCTTACTTATCATTCATTAATTGAGGGGCTTAGAACAAGAAGCAGGTAAGTGACATTATTAAAAAAATGATGTAAGTGCGTGTTGTGATAGCCCAAAAAGATGTTTCTTTGGGATAAAATCAGGTAAGTGATCACACTGTGCAGTGCTGCTATATGGGCATCATTTCACCCAACTAGTGTATAATATTCCATTGCATGTAGAACTTTAACTGTAATTTCCTCAAAACTAGGTTTCCGTCACTTACCTGCTTTTTGTTCTAAGCCCCTCAATTAAAACCACGTGTTTATCACTATATAAATCTCATAGAGCCAGTCAAGGAAAAGGAAATATACTTTTTCTTTTTTGGTGTAGCTTTTTTGGAGAATTTAGTTACAGTATATTAAAACCTATTTTAACTTGAAAGCAAAAAATCACAATTGAAAATGTTTCACATTGCTACATCTCTGTTATTTGATAACAGAGAGGATTATCATAAAAAATACCTCCTACTATTACTACTATTCAAATCGTTTCTTAATGCTTACAAACAATAATAAACAACACTGTAGGCCTAATCACTGTTATCACGCATGACGCGACTTAACCTCATTTAGAATCAGCTGACAACCAATAATATTATAATCTTAATCTTAACGTTGTAAGTTAATGGAATTTATGTTGTCAGCAAACAGCTGGATACATTAAGAAGATTGATTAATATTATTAATGAAGCTTATGTATTGTATGAGTTGTGCAAAAAATTTTTGAAACAGAAGTTAGTGAAGTACTAAAATTATTTTATAAGTGTAATAATATTAGGTTCTTACTTCTCGAGTGTTATATCAGCAGCATTGAGAGGCTGCAACAGTAGAGATAAGGATCAAGGATTTTTTTTATGTTGAAGTATATTTGTGACTGCAAACCAAAACTACGTGTTTATCATTGTAGGGCCTATACATCTCACAGAAACCAATGAAGCAAAAGAAAGTTATGTCTTCTTTGGTGTAGTTTTTCTGAAGAATTACCGTACCGTATTTGGGAAAATTTTAGAACACGGATTGCACCTACCAAATTATGTCTTAAAATACTAAAAAGAGCAGATTTGTCTGCGTTTGTCGAATGCGCATCATTATATTTACGAAAAGGCACTTTTTAGTGCCAATAATTTATTTTGTGTGCACAAGGTTGGAATTTTGAAGTAAGAGGGAAAGGGTGCAATCCATGTTCTGGAGTTTATCTGAGGTGGGATATGATGATAGAACTTGGATTAATCTTGCACAGGATAGGGACCAATGGCAGGCTTATGTGAGGGCGACAATGAACCTCCAGGTTCCTTAAAAGCCATTAATAAGTAAGTAATCTTCTCCTGAACAAAGGTTGCCTATAAAGAATACTATACGTACCAGTACATAAGTTAGTTACAATATTAAGAATTTGGGTATAAATGCAAAAATTATTTTGCAAAATTCAAAGAAACAACGTTGTTATACAAAGGATGGAACCAGACAATTAATCATTTCTGTTGTTTGACACAGTACATCTATTATAATGTGATAAGACATTCCATTTTGAATGCGACAGTCCCATTTTAGACATTCCGTCCCAATGTCTCCACCATTTTTGTTGGGATGCCTATTAGTCACATTTTATTGGAGAATGTAAATGTCCCATTTTGAGCTTCAGAAATTCTGATCACATTATCCAATAAAATGTTGACCATTAGTGTAAGGAAAATAAAAGTGACTGAAGTCAATTTCAAACAAATCACTAGTTTGGATACTTTTATCTATAGGTTTCTAATAGGCATAAGCTAGATTTCATGCACGTATTTTCTGAATGGAATTTATTAGTACATACTGCTTGTGAACAAAATGAAGCCAATAATTTAGCAACAAAGGATGCCAACAAAGAAAACAGAGGTGGATGAGACAGTAAACTTACAGATAAACAGATTGCCTAAAACCATTTTATTTTTGTTCAGGAGGAAAAACACGTATTGCTGCCAAAATCTACAGCAATTTGAAACTGTTGGTTTCAGGACAGTGCTTCATTCCTTGCAGTGGAATGTTCCAACATGTTACCAATTATTCTCCCAAGCACATATGTTTCAAAATGTTATCTAAATCTCTTATTGTTTCATATGTTTATGTATAATTATAATATATTCTTCGCCTAAAATTTCTTGGAAGACAAACATGCACTCCCTCTTGTCGCTATTTCAGTCGGAATGTTGTTTCCACAGTTTCCACTGTATGTATTTTTCACCAAAATGGAATTTAGTTAAAGATACACTCATGGAAATAATTCTAATAATGAGTGATTTCTATTGCTTGTGCTGTTTTGTGAAACATTTTACTGATATTATTAGATTGGTTACTGATATTACGAGAATTTTGGCAATAATTCTGATTTATTAATTTTATGAAGCAGGCCCCTGAGGATGCAATACTAGGGAAACTGACTATTTCCCAAGTAATTCTTCCTGGACTTCTTGCATGTTACCGGTATGTTGGTAATTGGTAACAAGTGGGAGTAGGCTGCAGCTGTGCAATAGTATATATAGGAAAATATCAAGCTACTTTTATGTTCAAAGCAGGGCTTGAGGTGGGGCAAGGTGCGACAGGATGGCATCCCTGTTCCTTTTGAAATGGCTTAAAACCATCCTGTTACTTCTTAGCATTTCTTAGTATGTAATGCATATGTGACTCTATTTTAACGCATGCTACATAAACTACTGTAATATGTTTGTAGGTCTAAACTGCACATCACACAGTATATTTTCATAACTTATGTCTATGAATAAAAAGGGAGAAACCATCCCGGTTCTTTTGTCCATTCCACCTCAAGCACTGGTTCAAAGTATTTGTGGCTACAAACTAAAACCACGTGTTTATCATTATATACATCTTACAGAAACCAATGAAGCAAAAAAAATTGTGTCTGATTTGATGTAGTTTTAATGACAAAATACCTACGTAAAGATTAATTTTTGGTCTTACAGAATGTATCTGTTATGGTAACCGTTGAAGAAATACCATTTATTTCATTATTGGAATAGGCATACACAATATAAATACAAATAGAAATGTAATACATTTGCAAATATGTTGAATACAGAAGGTAATTCAATAAATAATAACAATAATAATACCAAAAAAACGTAAAAGGAACTTGAAAAAAAAATACATACTAAAAATAACATAGTGACATAAATGCAATACAACATAAATCTATTACGTGGCTAACGAGAAAGACGGGCTTCGGCACAAATCAAGTCACATGGTTATCATGGTCTAATCATGGCCACCATGACAATCGCCTAATAAAAGTACATGTTCAAAGTTCTAAAAAACAAAGGAATTGCTATATTAAACTCATGTTAAACGTACATTTATATATAAACTTGTTCAATGTTGGCCTTGTTACGACTAAGAATGTGATGTCGCGCTGTAGCCTGTCTTTCTCATTAGCCACATATCTATTAGTACTATAAACAAGATACACAGATAGTTTTGCCTACGTTATATAATTCTCAATGTGAGCTATTTGGAAATTGAATGCACTGTATATGGGAAATCAGGCAAATATGGGCACTTTTAAGGGGTTAGGTACAGCTTACAGCAGTAAAATTTTGGAAAAATTCAACATTTTTTTCCTCCATTCCTGTATCCTGTACAATAATGAAAATTAGCATGTGTAAAACACTGTCCTTCTGCTATGTGAAAAACATATTTTTACGATTTAAAAAAAAACGTTATTTATTTATTTTCCAAAATTCAGTTCACTGTGCAGTGATGAAGCATTTCCCACATAACTCAAAAACTATCCAACATTCTGTCATGAAATTTTTTGTGTGTATTTATGCATGTCGTATCTACAATATGATGCAAGATCACTTCTCTATCTTTGATGGATTGTCTGATAAAAAAAATTCATTAAAAAATGGTCAAATATCAGTATTTCCTTCTAACAAAAAATGTAGTTGAAAGAGCATGATATTGTAAACATGAGTTTCAGCAATAAAATAAAAGAGAGAGAACATGAAAAAGTTATCAAGTTTATGAGTTATGAGGGAAATGCTTCATCACTGCACAGTGAACTACCACCATTACGAATTTTGAAAAAATATATATATGATAATTTTTTAAAAATCTTAAAAATATATATATTTTTTTCATACAGCAGAAGGACAGTGTTTTACACATACCAATTGTCATTATTGTACAAGATACAGTAATGGAGGAAAAAAATGTTGAATATTTCCAAAAATTTTACTGCTGTGAGCTGTACCTAACCCCTTAAGGTAATGCCCATGTCATCTAATTCTTCGTGAGTTAACGAAGCATCAAACAGTATATTTGTATAACAAACACTTTGACATTCTCTTAGGAATACTTTCGCTGCCATGGTACTTCTCCCAATTCTGTCGTGAAATAAGTAGCATACTCATCTCTGATCGACTGACTACTTACTGCCGACTTCCTTGGGACCCTCCTAAAGGGCAGGAATGATGTAAGTGCAGTATCATTCCTCCAGTAACATTTCCTGCAACTTCAGCATCCAATGTTCCATTAGGAGTGTAGAGATTCCTAGAAGAATCACTTCTACGCATAAAATTATGCAAATACAAGCAACACCATACTACAGTGCATGCTTTTTCTGGCTGAAGTAACATTGGCTTGCGAAGAACCCTAAATACAGCAGAAAGAATTCCAAATGCATTCTCTACTACACGATGTGCTCTTGATAACCTGTAATTAAATATTCGCTCTTTGCTGCCATTTTCTTGTACACCTGGGAAAGGCTTCAACAAATTGTTCTGTAGAGGGAGTGCATCATCTCCTATGAATACATATGGGACTTTCTCCATTCTGCCTGGGAGAAAGTCATCAGATGGAATTCCAAGTTCATTGTTCTGCAGTTTCCTGTAGAATGAAGTATTCCTTAAGACCCCACTGTCTGAAATTCTTCCTTGGCATCCAACATCAGCATATATAAAGGAATAGTTAGCATCCACAATTCCCAACAAAACTATACTAAATGTCCCTTTATAGTTGAAAAACTCGGTGCCACTATTAATCTGTGATTGTAGAATGCAGTGTTTACCATCTAATGCTCCCAAACACTGTGGAAAATTCCAGTCTTCATTGTAGCGTTTTGATACTTCATGCCATTCTTCAGGACTAGACGGCATCTGAGGGAGAGAAAGATATCCATAAAGACATGACGTTTTTTGAAATTCTAACTACTATTATTTTTATAGATCTTGATTACACAACTTTTAACACTATATCACTTCGGAATATATAGTTTATATTGCTTTCACGTGTTCAAATACTAAATTACGATAACCCACAGGCTGAAACTAGTCAACAAGGTATCCTAACCTAGTATTTAACAAAAAAAGCAATATAAACTATATATTCCGAAATTATTTTTATGTTTAGGAGTTATTAAAGGCATTTCTAAGGGGAAAAAATTGTAGTTGCGTTTTTAAATTTGGAAACTCGTAATAATATATAATAATTTTTTTCTTAGGAGGTTTTAGGTCACGCGAACGAGGATGAAGGCCAGAATAACAATGTGCCTGATGAAACGTCGCGAGATTTTTTTGATGACATGGATTCAGCCTCAACTCAAATGCCTTCTACTGCAATTCCTGTTGCATCTGAGGGATTGACATCATTCTCAACTCCAGTGTGTTCCACTGCAAGTCCTCTTACATCTGGGGGGTTGAGGAAAAGAAAATCAAAAGAGGACACAAGAATATCAGAGGCCTATGCCATTTTGCAAGCAACAGTAGCTAAGCATACAAGCACCATCTTTGGAGACTTTGTTGCCACAAAACGTCGCTCATACAGCGAAAGAATGTGATGCATTGTGGAACACATGATTGGCAACATTCTGTTCCAAGCAGATATGGGACAGTTTGAGCCAAGTACACAGGAACAAGTTAGCTCCAACGCCCATATTCTGCCGGAATACATTGACAACCCTGTAGAAAATGAATCTGGGAATGTAATTTATGTAATAAAATCTCAGGAATGATTAAGGCTAAAATTAGTAAAATCAGAGAAAATGAGATAGGCCTATGTTTCCCAGATAATTTACATTATGTATTTAATTATTATTTTTTTATATTAACTTATTGTTAATGTGTAGATTGATATTACATAACTGGCCACGCGATTATTTGAAAGATGATTTTATTTTATTGTACATTTTGTATCATAATGTCAGTTCTGTGATTCATGATTAACCTTCCTTAACAACATGAAAAATCCTACATGCTTTTATTTCACTCCTATACTAGTTTATATGACATAACTCTTTCAATATTAAGGCAATTGGTTGTATCTGTTGAGAAAGAAATAACGAAATAAGAATTGTAATAAATCCCACAGAATCGACAAAAGACAAATTTGAAACTGGATAGATCCCCCCCCCCTCCCCCCCCCCCCCGGCACAAGATCTAGTTAATTGCATTTAATGCAGTGTTTGATCAATACTTTGATATCTGTAATATAACCTTTCACTGTTCATTCCTCTGTATGAGTTGTCCATTGGAAGTATGTAGTGTCTCCTCGATTGTGTAGATCAATTTATATTACCTTTTCAACTACTTCCGATTTTTGTCGTTTTATGAACATTTTTTTTAATCTTTGTTTTAATCTAAAACCTCTTGTATTTTTCTTTTCTACATTTCAGTTTTTCCAATTCTTCTTGTGAATTTTTCAAATCTCTATAGGCTTTCAATTCTCCCTGGTTTTCCTATCTGTTATTTTTATAATGTTACATGCTGGAGCCTTAGTATATCTCTTCTTTCCTTCGATGTTTCTTGTTGTTTTGCATTGTAATTTTACTTGTACTTTCCACTACCCTCCATTAGATATTTGTAATGTATCTTGGGTATTTTCTTCACTTTATATAATTTTCTTTAACTTTCTCACTTTCCTTTGTTCTTCATTCTTTAATGAATATTTTACCATAGCTTCCTTCTTGTCTTTTTTTTCAATTTAGCAATTAACCTTTCCTTTTTGACAGAATTCATTGTCCAGATATCAAGAAGTGTGGAAAGTGTCATTGTAATGTGGGCTTATTACAAACGGGTCATTTCAATGCTAGAAATGTCACTTGTGAGACACATGGTCATTTCTGTGACACCGTGTAATTATCTGTGACGTCTGAGAACTGACGAAAATCATTCTCAATTTGTAATCCCTCTAATCTCATGTTGATTACTGGCTTTAAGATTGTGTTGAATATGCACACCATCATATCTGACTGTTAACATAAATTTACAAGACATACTTTACATATTTTAGACATCCCAGAACTGACTAGTAATAAAGATACTCTCAGGAAAACAGGCACTTATGTTTTCTTTTCTCTAATGTAAAAACTACAAATCACCCTTTCACTGCAAACTGCCACACTGTGGTCCATACCAAACAACTGAAGAGCTGTTCAGGACTTGTGCTACCATCCAGTGGATAGTTTTATTGCTTGTAGTAAGTGTCACAGAACATATTATCCATTAGGGACTGATGTAAATAATATTTGGAGCATTAAAGAAACAATTCTATGATTATCTTTTGCAATAAAATAATAAATGGCAGGGGCATGCTACAATTTTATCCTGTTAAAATATATTTCGTTTCACTTTTTAATTTCTAAATAACAATAAAAATGCTTTTGAAGATGTGGTCAGAGACACGTCACAGAACTGACATCTTCACACTCAGAGTTGCTGCTCAGGCATAATAATGGTTAGTTACAATTGAGGGGCTTAGAACAAAAAGCAGGTAAGTGACATTATTAAAAAAAATGATGTAAGTGCGTGTTGTGATAGCCCAAAAGGATGTTTCTTTGGGATAAAATCAGATAAGTGATCACACTGTGTAGTGCTGCTATATGGGCATCATTTCACCAAACTAATGTATAATATTTTATTGCATGTGGAACTTTCACTGTAATTTCCTCAAAACTAGGTTTCTGTCACTTACCTGCTTTTTGTTCTATGCCCCTCAATTGTCCAAATTCATTTACAACATGGCTTTAATATTGTAATGTTTTGTAATGTATATTTTTCTTTGAAATATAACAGATGTGTTGATTTGTGTAATTAATATTCATCTTTCCTTTGCTCTTACTTACATGTTTCCCTTTTTGGCGTATTCAATTGAAGAGTAGAGGAGAAAAACCTTGATACGTCACGTTTTACTATTTTTACAGGAAAGCAAATTAAAAGTGTCAAGACACATTAGGCCTGCAGTCTATTTTCTTTGGGTTATCATTCTTCCAATGTCTATGTACTAATGAGGTTGTTATTCTGTGCAGTTAAACTACTATAATCTACACTACCTGAGCTATTACATGGACTTCTCTCGTTTTTCCCTGTGCTATTCAATTGCTTTAAACAATTTGCTCAGTTTAAAGCAGGGGTCGTCAGCACAGCACGCTGGGGCTAGCCTCTCTTACCCTCAGAAAACACAGTGAACTATAGTGCTCTCGTAGCTGCTAGCGGGTATGCTATTTATCTCTCTCTGTTGCATGACGGTGCACACAGGACGGCACCGCGTACCCATTGTACATTTCAGCGAGTGCTGACGACCACTAGTTTAAAGGATCCTCTACAATTTAGATGCATTACTTCTCTTGCAAAAATCATTATCATACAATCAGCAGTTTTGTAAACACAAATTTGAAAAATAATGCGAAGTTATAAAATAAAACACGCGATTGCATAAGCAACATTTTCATTATTATTACTTATACTGTCTTGGGTTAAGTTTCAGAACACGGATACCTTCCTTTCCCTCTTACTCCAAAGTTCCAACCTTGTGCACAGAAAATAAATTCTTGGCACTGAAAAGTGCCTTTTCGTAAGCATGATGCGCATTCGACAAACACAGACAATTCTCTCTTTTTAGTATTTTAAGATAATTGTCAGTGAGGTATCCGTATATTGAAACTTTCCCCTGTCTTGCAGTCTTACCTTAATAAAATCTTCCAGTTCCTCAATTATTGCTTTGCATACTTCCGGAACGATCCTGGTAATCAGCTGTTTAGACACTTTGAACAAATACATTAAACTTGTGTATGAATCTCCTGTAGCGAGATATCTAAGTGTCAATGCTAGCCTTTCCTGTATAGGTATTGCTTCTGGCCAGCTTGTATCTTTCTTCGAAATTTTCGGCCCTATTTTGCACAGTAATATTTCGAAGTCAGTTTCTGAAATCCGATAGAAGTTGTGAAACTGTCCTGATTCCATTCCACGCAAATCATGAAGCAAGTCAGTGCCTCTATATTGTTTGCGATTTTCGTAGAGTGGCGTCTGCCACCATCACCTTTTCTTTTTTAACTTTTTTTTTTGTTAAACTGCCTATAACAACAACGGCTGCACTTGCTATAATTATATCTTCGTCCCTCCATTATTCCGGATAATCAACGAACGTGAATGTTTTCTGATCACTTGCTGATGATTTGTACGTTGCTCCAAACTGTGAACGAATAACGAAGTTTCGCTTCATCATTCGTTCGTTGTTCGTTTGTTATGTGTGTATGCACCTTTACATGAGCGTGTTGAGGAAGATGTAATGGCGGGCACTTGCGAACTGTGAAATGGTAACAAAGATTTGTAATTAAGTTGGCTTTACAGAAAGCACATGTGAAGAGGAGGAGGAACAATTATTGAGGAATTAATAAACCCTTTTTTTTGGACAATATATTCATCTAGTGTACACTTTCATTTGCAATACATTACTTCAGGAGCATTGCTTCAGAACGGTTTTTCTCAATTCTTAAGAAACTGAACATGCAGCATTTTCTGTCCATTCTATGAAAGCAGAGCTCAAATCTGCAACGATAATGTAACAAAACGAATTTTGTCCCATCTTAATGTGATGTTAAAGAAGAAGTGTTGATCGGAGGAGACTGGATTTTTTTTCATTCCACAGAAAAAATACAAGGCTGGAGAAAACTATTTTAAAATGATGCTCCTCATTTATAAACCTTTCCAAACTAGATAAGTGTCGAAATTATACTTGAACAAAACCATTGTCTTTTAGAACTGTTAGAGGCTGTTCAGATGCTGTGTTTACTATTAATTATGGCAGATAATAGAAAATAGAAGAGAATATACTCGTCCAATGTATGTGTATTCTTTTCATTGAGTATATTATTATTATTATTATTATTATTATTATTATTATTATTATTATTATTATTATTATTATTATTATTATTATTATTAGATGGCTAGGTAGCATAGTTGATAGAACATCTGGCTACAGATTAAAAGTCCTGGGTTCAATTCCATTGCCAAAACTTTCAGAACAGCAAGTACTGAACTGGGGTCTTTTTCGAGAGTAAAAGATGATCGGAGTGTGGTTTTTTCTTGTTTCTTAGCTGCTAGTATGCAATAAATTATGTTCTTTTCTTGAGAGTATAGTGTATGTGAACAAAAATATGAATGAATATTCATGCTAAATTGTTGAAATTCAAATTTATTTAATTATATGTAATGCTTAGTTTACCTAAGTTTTCCACTCTAAGAATACAAATATTGTCTTTTTCTTGAGCTGTTTTTTTTTTTTTTTTGATAGAATATAATATAAGTGGTGCCCACATTCTCATTTAAAGACCTTCCCTCTTCTCGTACTCTCTTTGTCCCCCTCACATAAAATTTTCTGGAAGAAACATTAACAGAATGAACGATAATAATAATTATCTAACATTGCTCTTTATGATGAATGAAGAGATTGTAAAAGACAGAAAAAGAGAATGCTTGAGTTTTATGGGATAAGAGTAATTTTCCTTTTATTAATGGCGGACATTTGACTTTCTTCATTCACCCAAGACAGAAAAAGAGAATGCTTTAGTTTTATGGGATAAGAGTAATTTTCTTTTTATTAATGGCGGACATTTGACTTTCTTCATTCACCCAAGCTCCCTGTCTAGTGGGTGAAGCACTGAAGCTTGTATGTCTCTCTCCACCGCAAATTCCAGTTGGACCCACCGGGATCATTTCTTTTTTTCTTTCTTTCTTGCTTCCTTCCTTTCTTTTCTGGTTCCTTCCTTTTTTCTCTCTCTCTCTTTCTTTCTTTCCTATTAGGGCGATTTAGTAGACATTACAGTAGAATCTGGTAATATTTAACTTTTGATTTGTGAAAATTTCCTTCTCTTTCTTCTCCTCCTCCTTATCATCATCATCATCATCATCATCATCATCATCATCATCATCATCATCAGTTGATTCTCTTGATTGACTTTTCAAGGACTCTTTAAATCTTTCAACCAACGTGATACCATGGAAACCAAAGGCTGAAGCTGTAAAATATCTTGGAGTGCACTTAGATCGCCGTCTATCATGGAAACATCATATCAACAACAAACTTAAATTGGCCTACTGAAGACTCACTAGAGACTCTAAAAGCTTTTGCCATCCAGTCTGCTCTCAAGAAAGCTGCAAGATAGAATTTATAAAACAGTTACCGTATATTATCGGTTGTTCTGTATGGTTGTGAAACTTGGACTCTCATTTTGAAAGAGGAACAGGGGTTAAGAGTGTTTGACAATAACGTGGTTAGGAAAATATTTGGGTCTAAGTGGGATGAAATTACAGGAGAATGAAGGAAGTTACACAACACAGAACTGCACACATTGTATTCTTCACCTGACATAATTAGGAACATTAAAACCCAGAGATGGGCAGGGCATGTAGCACGTACGAGCGAATCTAGAAATGCATTGTAGAATGTTGGTTGGGAGGCCGGAGGAAAAAAGACCTTTGGGGAGGCCGAGACGTAGATGGGAGGATAATATAAAAATGGATTTGAGGGAGGTGGGATATGATGGTAGAGACTGGATTAATCTTGCTCAGGATAGGGAACAATGGCGGGCTTATGTGAGGGTGGCAATGAACCTCCGGGTTCTCTAAAAGCCATAAGTAAGTAAGTATATAGATGTATTGAATAAAAATATGTTACTACTTTTATTTTATTAATGTGAGTAATTGAAGCCTGGCACATTTCCTACGTAGATCACAAATAATGAAATTATTATTATTATTATTATTATTATTATTATTATTATTATATTTTGTCACAGAAGGTCTGGAGTAATATTTATAAGATAGACATAGCAACGAAGGTTTAAGACCATGATTGTCCTAGGGATCTTACAATACAATAGTTGCCGTGTTTTCAGGGTATATGAAAGTTGTACCACAGTCTAGTATATACAGTCATGAAGCTCAAAACGTAGGGAATATGCATCCACATATATACCTGGTAAGGTTTATCTTGTCTCAGTAGCAATAAAACCAAGTCCCTTCAAATGAGGGTGGAGATTATAAGAGGGTTGTAAATTTTCAGTATTCCTTTCAAAACCTTGTTATTGTGCAGACTGCCGGAACTCAATTTCTTGAAAGACAAGCTCAGAGACGGAACTACACAGTACAAAGAGAGATATTTTGTAATTTTATTTTGCGCTACAGAA
This sequence comes from Periplaneta americana, assembly GCF_040183065.1. Taxonomy (NCBI): domain Eukaryota; kingdom Metazoa; phylum Arthropoda; class Insecta; order Blattodea; family Blattidae; genus Periplaneta; species Periplaneta americana. The sequence continues at coordinate 42,321,205 of NC_091129.1, forward strand.
TGTATCAACTGGTCCCTTCCGCCACAGGATGGATGGACGGCACCGCTCCACTCACCCATTGCCATAACAGTACAGACGAAGTAAGACATATCTCCTTTCTCTCTCTTTTCACAGTGAGACAAGATACATCACACAGACTCTAGTTGCTAACCACTAGGAACGATAATATCGTCTCATTACAGACAATGCGAAATAGTACCTGCACAGTCTATTGTTCCTAGCAACCTCACAACTCAAGCGTCGTCGTGACTGTATATACTAGACTGTGGTTGTACTATAAATTGTGGGACTATTACAGTATATTACATCTGATAGCAAGCTCTTTGTGTAACCAGAACCTAGATGCGACTATGCTGAGATTGAGGTTGTCACATTGTGGTTTCCCTATAGTCCCTTCATCCAGTATAATGTACTTAATACGGCATCAGTTGTTCCTTGTTGTGTACAAGGCGAATCAGCATGTTGTAGCTACCCTCACCAACAGTGGTGCCTGGTCGGGGCCCAAAAAGGGAATCAACTCGCACCTCCGACATTTTGGCCCTGAAAAATACATTGAGACATTTTATCATCATCATCATCATCATCATCATCATCATCACTCTTTTAAGTCATAGGTTTATTATATGTATTAGCGCTTGGGCATGGGTTCGAATCCCGCATGGTTGAGATTTTTCCCTTTGTTTTTACCCAATTGTATGGAAGATATCAGGCAATTCTTTATCGAATATTTGGACCCCATCAAAATTCCATCTTGCTGTTACATATTCCAGCAACACTAAATAACCACGAAGTGGACGCAGTGTTGTTAAATAAGCGATAAAATCATTATTGCCATATATTCATGTTTTCTAATGTTAGTAGTTGTCTTAAGCAATGGAGTCTTCCGGTCATGGGAAAAGAATGAAAGAAGAGAGGGGCAAAAGAAGTTTGATAATAGACGTTCATTACTGGTTAAATCAGAGTGACCGGTGGGGCAGAATTCTCTTTCCCTCGCATGGATTTGAGGTGTAAACAATTTAATTTCGAGCATTTACGACATGTTTAACATCAAAACAACGATTCTTTTATCGCTGTCGGTGGTATACTGGCTACCATGCTTGTTAATAAATGCAAACAATTTTTTTTCACGTGTAACTATGTCTTTCTCCTAACTAGGTTTGTGGTTAACTTGCGAATTGACCTTGTCATAAAAATTTAACTCCACCTTGTTCTCCTTGTATTCCCCCCAGTTCTCCTCCTCTTCCAGTTTGTTTTTCTTCCATTCTTCTTGTCATCTTCTCGTTCTTCTTTATTCCTTTCCTTCTATTTAATCTGTTATCCTTCTACTCCCCTTGTTCTCCTCGTATTTCGCTTGCTCTCCTTGCATTCTCCTTGTTTTCTTCGTCTTCCCCTTGTTTTCTTTGCTTGTCCTCCTTGTCTTTCTAATGTTCTTCTTGTATTTCACTTTTATTCCCCTTGTTCTCCTTGCATTACCCGTGTTCCCCTTTTCTTCTCCTTGTTCTCCTCGTTTTCCTTGTGTTCCTTGTCTTACCCTTGTTCTCCTTGTCTTCTCCCTTTTCATCTTTCCTTATATTCGCATTCCCCTTTTCCCCTGTTATTTCTCTTATCTTTGTTCTCTTTGTATACTCCTTGTTCTCTTTCTCTTCCCCTTCTCTATGTATTCTGCTTATTTCCCTTGTTCCCCTTGTCTTTCTTTCGTATTTCTCTTTTTATCCTTGTCTTCATAATGTTCTCCTTGTATTTCACTTTTATTCCCCTTGTTCTCTTCATACTGCCCTCGTTCTCCTTGTCTTCTTCTCCATGTTCTCCTTGTCTTTTTCTTGTTTTCCTTGTCTTCCCTCTTTCTCCTTGTTTTTTCTCTTTTCTTCTTTTCTTATACTCGTATTCCGCGTTTCCCAGTTATTTCTTTTCTCCTTGTTCTCTTTCTCTTCCCCTTCTCTATGTATTGTGCTTATTCCACTTGTTTTTCTTGTCTTTCTCTTATATTTGCATTGTTCTTATCTCCCTCATGTTCTCATATTTTACTTGTATTTGCCTTTCTTTCCTTTGTTGCCCTTATATTCTCCTTGTTCTTGTAGCCTATTCCTCTTTTCTTCCGGCACAATGGAGTTTCATATGTAATGATTGTAATGGTACCGTACATAACGAAGGCAGTGTCTAAACCAATCGGAGGCGTGATTTAATTTACGCTGTATTAAGCAGTTGTCCCGCGCCGTGGCGTTGTGTCCTCATGGAGGAAGAAATTTTCTCATGAAATTTCGGGCAGTGTATGGGACCGGTACCCACCCAGCATCGTGATGCACTTGGGGAGCTACGATAGGTAGCGAAATCCGCTTGCAAAAGCCAGCTATTACGACTGGGAGGGATCATCGTGCTAACCACACGATACCTCCATTCTGGTTGGATGATCGTCCACTTCTGCTTCAGCATGTTGACGTGAAACCAGTAGCCGGCTGGTCGGTCTGGGCCCTTTATGGGCTGTAGCACCACGGATTATTATATAGTGTTAGACAGTTGCGTTAAAGACCAGTAATGTAGTTCATTTGAGTCATCAAAGATAGGCAAAACAGATAATACATTTTAATATACCGAAAATTTCTCTCTCTTTGCAGCACTTCAGAAACAAATCAGTGATGCCATAATGTATCATGTACTGCCCAGTTAGCTTTTTAGCGAAAAATACTTAGCATCTGAAGATGTCAATATATTGGAAGTTCGAATATACGTATATAATTATGCAGAAAATATCAAGAACTTAAGAGATCGTTTTATAAATAATATAAATTCGATCAAGATAGTAATTTCTTAGTAACAAACTGTAGGTTGCGGTAGTGGCGTTACTGAATGTTGCGACTAGTCAATTCTGGTCAGACATCTGTTCAGATCAGAGTAATCTTACATCAGACGTAAGTTAGAGGTGATACGGTGAAGTTGGATTCTCCCAAGAACCGCTTAATTGTGTTTTCTAGCGAATACATGTGTTTAATAGAAGTGCTCGTAATACTGATACTTTCTTTGAGTGTTTTGTAACTAATTAGTGACCCCACTCGATAGTTTTGAAGGTTCAGGATATTCCTGCGGAGTTATCCCTCCGCAAGGTGGTAGGGGAGCAGGTAAATGGAGGTCGATGTTTACGAACAGAAAGAGACTTGTGATCATGTAGGGTCATCACAGGTGGCCATACCTAAGTATAAGAATTTAAACTGCAGGGTAGTGGAAGGGAATAAAGCAGAATGTAAGATGAGTATAGAACCTAATATATTAACATCAAGTCAGGGAAACATAACATCAGTGGTTACAACAGATAGGCAGGTTTCCGGAGATCATTCTAGACCAGATAAATCGGTGCAACAACCGGAAGAGATGAAATTGACCCAGGCAACACTTGGACAGGAAATATCACCAACCATAACCTCACAGAAAGAATTATACTCGTACAAAGACTCTGGCCCCTATTTAGTGATACTTAGGGCTCAAGAGGGACTAATTAGTAATATACATCCTCTCAAACTAGGTAAAATACTTTTTGACGATAATATACCAAACATTCATGTGGTTAAACCTGCGGGGAAAGCAAAATTCGAAATACATTTCAAGACTTATTTGGACGCCAATAGATTTCTGTCATCAGACTTCGACAACAAATATAACTGCAACACATTTATACCAACATATCACATACACGTGAAGGGTATTCTGAAGAATGTAGCAGTAGAGGTTACAGAAAAGGAAATTAGGCAACATAGTATGTGTTCAGAGAACTATTCTATTAAATCAGTGATCAGATTTAATAAAAAATGCCAAAATGAAAGCGGCGAAATAGAATGGCGCCCATCCACCACAGTCATGGTCACATTCAGGGCGCAAAGATTACCAAAGGAAATAAAACTTTTTTATATGGTATACCCAGTACATAAATATAATAGCACAGTATTACAATGTAGACAATGTTGGAAGTACGGACATACCAAAAAGTTTTGCCGAAATGATGTAAAGTGCCTAAAATGCGCGGGAAGTCATCAAATTCAGAACTGTACAGAGGAAACTGCAACATGTGGAAATTGCACACTAGCCCATAAGGCTAATAGTGCTGACTGTCCTAAATACAAAATAGAACTTGCAATAATCAAAAAAATAGATGAACTTAAGATTTCCAGGTATGATGCAATAGCAATACACCAAGGTAAAAAAACTTTTACAGAAATCGTGACTCAACAAACTCTGGTGAAAGACTCCATTGGGGAGGCATTCCCAAGATTATCACCGGAACGTGAGTATACCAAGGAGCAGCCCCAGGATGTCCATCGCCCCAGTCAACGAAGTACCACAACACAAAAATGGGGAGGCCACCCCCAGAAGAGACGATATGAAGCTCAACAATCGACGCCATTAAAGGTAAAAATTACACAAGATAAACCTAATTTATCCCCTGAATTTAAGAAGAAATACGTGGCAAACTTGATCCCAAATCAAAGAAACCCCATTGTGGTTCCAGCAAGGTACGGGAAATCGGAAGCCCAGCAGACAAATAACCACCAGAATAGAACGTTAGAAATCCCAGTCTTCAAAATGATAGAAGATAGCATTTTAAAAAAGACCCTAGCATCATTGGAAGTAATTATGACGACATGTGCGGAAACTTAGAAACCACAAATTAAAGAAATTATCCAAAACTTAACAGCACCATTCAACCTATAACATACCGTTTATTACAGTGGAACTGTCGTAGCATATCTAACAAAATCGACGAAACCAAAAAACTTATACATGATAACAAATTAGATTTGGTCCTTATTTGTGAGACTTGGCTCACACAAAATATCAAAACTAGGTTTCCCCCATATCGGCAGATCCGTTTGGACCGCCCTGAAAAAGGAGGAGGAATACTGGTGCTCATATTCCCAAAATTAAAGGTGGAGAAATATAGGACAATTACAAACTATAACAATAAATTTCAAGCCATTGAATTAATCTTAGCCACACATGGTCTTCATATAATATGTGTGTATAACGCTCCACAAAATTATATATCAGAAATGTTCTGGACAACTCATTTCCCGCATGATAATAACCTAAACTACATAATTTGCGGAGATTTTAATCTTGGCTACTCGCCTAGCTACCTAAATAATAACCCGGGTAGATTCCCATTTCTGGCATCAACGTATCGATCAGGGATGAGTATTATAAATTCAACAAGGCCCACACGTCTAGGCGCGGGTAACCAACAACACTCAGCACCGGATTTAACACTAATATCCAGACCGCTAATACCTAAAACTCAATGGAGTATACATATGGATACAATGGGCAGCGATCACTTCCCGATAAGCATTACCATAAATGCACAGCAAGAATATATCCAGTGCCCACATGGAACTACTCAGAAGAGGAAGGTTGAATGGAACAGGGTAGCAGCTGACCTACAAGATAAACTAGTAGACTGTACATCTATAGACGAATTTCAAAACACTATTTATCACCACCTAGATGTAAATTGCCCGCCTACGACCACGAAGAAAATCGCAACGAAATTAAAACCAAAGTGGTGGAATGGTAACATCCAAAAAGAAATTGCGATAAGAAGAAGGTGCATACATATGTTTCAGAGACAGCCCTCCTTATCTACATTTATGGCCGTCAGACAACAATACGCTAAAGTTAAAGGAATAATAAATAAATATAAACGATCAGCCTGGAGGGCCTACATGACCCAAATTACGGCGCACACATCAACAACAGACATATGGAACAACATCAAATGGTTTACTGGATATAAAGCACGGAACACCTCACCTATAATGCTCAACACAAAACTACAATATGACTTCCTTAAACTTATAGCACCAGATGATATAGTACAAGTATATGACTATCCTACAAATAACACTCCATCAGAATTATTACAGCCTATTTCCAGTACAGAAATCCATAATATACTAAAAGCCCATAGAAGTCATTCTGCCCCAGGACCCGACAACATCACATACAACAGCCTAGAGATATTTCCGGAGCAGATAATACACCACATGGCACACCTATTTTCGCAATTACTAGTTCAGCCGAGCATACCGGAAAGTTGGAAAGACTTCAATGTACTGCCAATTCAAAAACCTAACACGGTAGGGGACCAGGTAACACATTATAGACCCATAGCTTTGGGCAACGTTATCAGAAAAATCTTCGAGAATATTCTGGCAACAAGATTATCCTTTCACCTGGAAAGATATGGACTATGGCCGTCCAACCAATACGGTTTCCGAAAAGGGTACAATACAATTTGGAATGTTATCACAATCAATACAGAAGCAAAAATAGCCCAACTTTTAAAGAAAAGAATGTCGGTTGTCTTCCTTGACTTGTCTAGGGCCTATGATTCGGTCAACATAGCAATGTTAACACATATACTACAGACCATACATCTCCCACCGAGGTTTATTAAATTAATAAATTTACTAATGATTGACAGAAAGATAAGACTACAACCAGTGTTTGCGAATTCAGAAACAAGGACATCTTCCACAGGCTTACCCCAGGGATCAGCCCTAAGTCCAATCCTTTTCACTATATACATAGCATCTTTGAGCACATTACCACTTCAAACTACAAAAATGATATTATATGCTGATGACATAGCCTTATATTACACATATCATAAAAATGAGTTTCAGGAAAAATCAAGTCAACACCAAAGTGATATAAACAAGGTGATCTCAGAATTAGAGAGATTAGGATTGGATGTTAACCCTAGGAAAAGCCAACATCTACACCTGACACCAGCTAAGACCCGACAAGAAGAATGCCATTACATCAAAATGGGGGATCATATTTTGCAAACAGTACTAAAATGTAAATTCTTAGGGGTGATCCTGAATGCTAGGCAGACAGGATCCGACCACTACAACTTTGTTATCCAAAAAATTAATAATAGGAAGAGGATTTTCCAACATATTACGGGTCGGAGATGGGGAAATCACCCCAAAACACTAAAATTACTGTACAGTAATATGATACAATCGGTCCTAGAATATGGCATAGGGGCACTCCCTCACCCAAATAAGTCACTTCAGAACAAATTATCGACAATGATCTATGGAATAGCCAAACAAATACTGGGAGTGAGAGGAATACCCAAAAAAATAAAAATATTTCAGGAATTACAACTGGCAAAATTCTACAACCAACAAATAAGAGCCTGTCACCAGATTATGAGAACGGTATTCTCCAACACAGAGTCTTATCTATACAAAAAGCTCAAATGGCTGTTCCTATTACTAGTACGAAGAGGGGGAGAGAACAGGATAGGGAAGAGCCCGCAATACATCAAGATCTTTGGGAAATATTATACTTCCTCGATAATTTATACATCTCCCCGATTCCCAGTTTACTGTACGAGCTACCAAGTTATCATAAATAATATACCAGAAGAGATGATACCGTTCACAAATCGATATACTAGTAAGGCAGAATTCCTAGAATATTCCCAACAATCGAAAAGGAATCATCCAAATGTACAGGAAATTTTCACGGATGGATCGAAAATGGATGAAGGTACGGGAGCGGCATACTGTAATAAAACCAATGGAGAACAGAAAGTTATTGGACTACATAAATATTCCTCTATTTTTATGGCAGAAATTAGGGCCGTGGAAGAAGCGCTGCTCTCCATACGTAGTAGCCAAGAAGCCTGTAAACGGATACTCATCGATTCGAGGAGTGCACTACAAGCCATTAAAAACACAACAGCAAATACTACTAGATCTATGGCCGAAATACATTGCAAACAGCTGATATCAGAATTACAAATAGCGAACAATGACATCCAATTGGTCTGGATCCCAAGTCACACAGGCATACAAGGAAATGAATATGTTGACACGCTGGCAAAATCCGCGACACACATAGCCTCAACCACCAATGAAAGGATAACGACGAAGGACTTTCAACTACTACATAATCAGTCAATACAAAGAAGGGGAGGAAAAAAACAGAAACCGATATATTTATCAAAAGCACTAACCAGATATGAGATAACAACCATAATGAACATCAAACACAAGGTAGCACTGACTCCAGCATACCAATATAGAATACAAAGGGCGGATTCAGCAAGATGTGTATGTGGACAGTGGGGGGACATTAATCATGTCCTACTAGGATGCAACCTTATCTCCTCTCAAGCACACAAATTTATATCGGAAGTTAGTTCAATACAGGGGAATGGTCCATTTTCAATACCAAACCTAATAGATACTAATAAGATCCCAATATTGAAAGCACTTCTACGACACATACGTAGATGCAAATTTAAGTTATAAGTTTTTCATGTACAAATAACTCGATAAGAGAATAATTCAGATAAGAAACTAATGCTGGTCCATACGGACGTTGAAATTGCCTTCCAGGAGAAAAGGCTATAGGACGTCCTTAAAGAAATCATAACAACAACAACAACTAATCTTACATAATCTTGTTTCATATGGATCTTTTACGGATTTTTTGGTATTTCAATGTGCGTAAACTAAAAATATATTTATTAATGTCTTACGGTAGTGTGTTTGAAAGTTGAAACATTGTACCAAGAAGAGTTTAAAAGATGTGAGTGTTGGAGATGGGCTTCGGGGAAAGTGCAGTTTTCCGAGAAGTGGAGTCCATGTTGGAGGCCATCTGACAGTATTACAGTTTTCAAGTTTATTTGCTAGAATACAAGATTCAGTGTAAATATTATGGTGATTGGATTCTTGTTATATTTAGGCCTATTGTGTATTGTTATATTACACGTTTCTCTAGATGTTAAACAGTCAAGGAAACAGTAGAGAGTCGTAACTTATTGTGGTTCTAAAATAGTAGAAGACTGATTTTATTGCTAACTATTGGGTTGTGGTTTGATTTTGTACTTGACAGATGTACACAATCTTGAACAAGCTGCATTTTTCGTTAGGATCTCAGGCACTATGCGGAATGTATCGGAAGAAGCAAAAGAACATGCGTGATGCAATGCTATTATTTTTAAAGATTTTGAAATAAATTTACAGTGAATTTTTAACCTTTGACATTTGTGTAGTTTCATGTGATTTACATAAACTTTTCATGGTCTTGAAAGACAGGAAGACTTATTTTGTGTTGAACTAGTGGATCGTAGTAGAATGTTGGATAAAAACAGACACTCTCGATCAGCCCTTAACGTGATGCATAAACGTTACGAGTTGCGTATAGTGTGTGTCGGAAAACATTACAAACAGTTCAAGTTGTGGTGATACAACATAGCCACGCAGTGTATATCGACAATAAAACAAGGAATAATTAATAATGCAAAAATAATAAATATTGTATGCTGTGATACACGAACATTTTCTTGCCACTAGATTTATTACCAAAATGGAAAATGTTCATATTATTGTGCCAAATGACATAAATGCATTCAGTTGTTTTCCAAACAATGAAGACCCTTGTGTAGTACATGTAACTGCTAAATCACGAACTTAAAAAAAATTAACAGTGCCATTAAGAAACAAAATATTGCAAATATGTTGTGACACACGAACATTTCTGTTATGTTGGTTACTAATTGTTTTAAATGCACTATAAATATATCGCTTCTTGTGGAAGACTTATACACTATGCCTACAGTTCTTATTATACAAAACAACACTAGATTACACTAAAATACACTTTTAAATTTAAAATATTCACAGTTGTTTACAACCATATGTGGTGATATTTCCTGTGTGATGTCATGTGACGAATATACCAATATGTCAACCATTTGTAGTAGTGTATTTTCCTTCCTTGGACATCACAGACACTTTAAATTCTTCGCCACCACAAGATTTTGCAACTTCACATGTAGCCTATATTTGACGTCTTTTTTTTACTTGGTCATTTAACGACACTGTATCAACCACAAGGTTATTTAGTGTCAATGGGATTGGTGATAGCGAAATGGTATTTGGCGAGATGAGACCGAGAATTCGCCATAGATTACCTGACATTCGCCTTATGGTTGGAGAAAACCTAGGAAAAAACCTAACCAAATAATCAGCCCAACTTAAATTCTTGAAAATACTATCAAAAAATGTTCAAAATATATTAATATTTATATCAATAGAAAAAACTAATATAGATTTAAAAAGGCCTAACTTTTAAAATTGCTAAATGATACCTAGGGTAAATTAATTAATGTTATTAAATAAAACGATTTTAAATTAATATCAGAAATTTAGTACCATTTACCTAATGTGCAAATAATTACACCAATTTATTTATACATAGGCCTAGTATGGTGGCTACCTATTTACGATATAAATGTACTACATAAGCTTGTTTTTTATATGAAATAAATTAACATAAACCAATTTTTGTAAGTTTTTAATGCAAGCAATTAAAAAAATAATAAATATTTTCTTATACGAACTTTAGGCATAAATTGTGTTATGCTAATTTTAGGCCTACACACTATATTTTTACAACAGTTGTTGTTTAATTTGTCCAAAGATAGGTGTAAATCTCACAAGTGATACCAAGAAGGCACCACTTATGAGGCAACTAGGCCAGGAGATAATGGGATAGCGTGGCCAGTTCCTTTCCCCGTTACAACAGTTATGGAACACATATTTTCAAGAGTGTTTAACTTACAGTTTATGTAGGCCTACATTGAAAAAAGAAACGCACAGGTGCGTGTGCATGCACACACAATTATCTAAGTCAACAATAAGTATTTGAAATTCCACTACTAATTATGTTTAGACGTAAAGACTTCCAATAACAAGAAAAATTGTAACTGGATTTTAGGATAAACTTTAGTGACACACGAACATAATATTTTTGTTCGTGTGTCACAGTCATTGTGTTACGTGTGTCACGTGTTTTCCTTGTAGTATACGTACATAAATCAAAATGTTGTCCATATAAGAAGTTGATTGTTATGTGATGTTTCTCACTTACATTTATGAAACATGAAAAAATTAAATGGGTTTGAAGAAATATAAACAAATGTCCATTTGAGCGTGACACACGAACTCTCAACCTTTCCTTGTAATAATTGCAATCAAGCACGAAATAATCATTGTATTACGGTTTCTATGCATTGTAATTATTAACAAAGGTCCGCACTTCATTATTAATTGCATTTAATATACAGAAGTAATGATTTATTTGCCTGAAATGTGCATTCAAATATGTGATTTATAGTAGATAATTTCGCGCTCTTAAACCACAGACTTCTTGGTGCTTTTTCTCCCAAATACGTGTTGTTACACAATGAGTGTTAACAGATTAAAAAAATTAAGATGATAACGAAAAAAATGACATATACTTAACAAGGAGACATTCGTGAAATTTTTATTTTTCGTGAAAATGTCGCATTTTCGTGGAATGACCCCTTATAAACAAAAGTGCAAAGTGCAAGGAGTGTGGAGAAAATGGAAGTCTTGAGTTGGTTGAGGTCACAAATGGAAGGAAGGGAATTGCATCAGAATTAATCGTCAAATGCAATTCCCGTAGGATAAATGAATCAGGTTATTCATCAGGGCTAACCAGGAAGAGAATCTACAACACAAATGTGAAATTAGCTTATGGTATGAGATGTATCGGAAAGGGTCACAAAGCTGCACAAACCTTCTGTGCTGTCATGGACTTCCCACCACCTCCACGGTTTGACAGGTACAATAAAACCTTACTTGAAAGCTTGTTAGAAGTTGGCAATAAGAGCATGAAAAACGCTGTTCAAGAATCTGTGGAAATTAATGGTGGTGACTTTAATAATATAAGTGTTGCATTGGATGCTTCTTGGCAAAAAAGAGGACACACCTCACTCAATGATGTGGTCACTGCCACATCTGTAGACACTGACAAGGTAATTGACATGTAGTGTCTATCAAAATACTGTCCTGGTTGTAACTTGGGAAATAATACTCATGAGTGCATGAAAAACTTCAATGGTTTCAGTGGTGGAATGGAATCAGAGGGAGCATTGAAAATATTTCAGAAATCAGAGGAGAAGTATGGTGTGAAATATACACAGTATCTTTGGGATGGGGATTCAGAAGCCTACAGAACTGTGTGCGAAGCCAAACCCTATGGTAAGTTCAAAATAGAAAAAATTGAATGTGTAGGCCATGTCCAGAAGAGATTAGTCCCACGTTTGAGAAAACTGAAAAAAGATCTCAAAGGAAAAAAGCTTCCAGATGGAAAATTTATTGGTGGACACGGCCGGCTTACCGATGATGAAATAGATAGGCTGCAATATGATTATGGTCTAGCCATAAGAAGAAACCCTGGTAATCTAGAATCAATGCATAAAGCCGTATGTGCTACCTTTCTTCACAAAGCATCCACTGATAAATATCCACAACATCAATTTTGTCCAAAGAAACCCTACACTTGATGCAAATACAACAAGGCACAGAGTGAAGGTACTGTGTACAAACATCAACATTCTCTATCAAATGATATTTTGGAAGCTATTAAGCCTATATATATAGAGATCAGTAATTATGCATAACGGCTACAGAAGCGATTTTAAATTTTATTCTTTCCCAAAACCCTACATTTTTACCCCCTTTTTCAAAAAAACTTAAAAACAAAAGTAGGAAAATAATGTAAACCGCAAAAACTTAATGTAATATTTTTTTTATCAAAAACCTTAATTTTCACTCCTTTTTCAAGAGGACAAATATAAGCAGCAGTAACCTAAACTAACCTAACCTAACCAAAATAGCCACACAAAGACTGAATTAATTTCATAAATTCGTCAAACATGATGAACCTTACCTTAATAATTCGGAGGATACAGGGCTGCAGCTGCTCTAAGGAATGCACACACATTCTCTCTTCCATTAGATATTTACACTTAAACATATATTCTCCCAAATATCCAAAGACGCAACCAAACGAAAAACGTTCACAACACTAAGTTTACTACGTGCCAGAAAGGTACCACAACGACCAACTTTCTTCTGTTTCGCATACTTCCGATATAATCTCCCACAGCAGAAGTTCAGATCTGTCTTATTTGCTCTCAACTCATGGCAACACACTTCGCAAATCATGCAATCCTTACTAATACCGTGATTCACGAAATAGTCTACAATATCCTTCTCTCTCAACTCTATACAGATAACGAAATTCTACATCCATTACAACTCACAGCGATAGACCACCTGCAAGATGAGAATAATACACACATCAACTATGACAAACTACAATCATACAGCCAACGACTTAGAAAAACTATAGTTCGTAACATACAGCTATCACTTAACCACAACCATCCAATCATACCGGAAAAATCATCATGCAATAACAACACACAACACTTTATGACTTAACCACAACCATCCAATCATACTGGAAGACATATCACCCAATAAGAACACACAACACTTCAGCCAATCAAATCACGATACATTAAAAGTTATGCACTCAACAACATACGTGGTGCGTCTAAAAAGTTCGGTGAATGGTGTCATATCTGAACGGCAACTTGGCGCATGCGCATGGTTCTTCACAGACTTGGGGAGAATTGATACACAGCATGCAATGCATGTGACTGGCAGAGTAAACAGACTGCGACCAGTTGAACGTAGTCAGTGTGAGAGGAAGTGTCACAGCGCAATGGAGCAACGTGTAAACATCAATTTCTGCTACAAATTGGGGAAGACTGCAACGGAGACACATGGAATGTTGGTGCAGGTGTACGGGAGGGAAGCCGTGAGCAGAAAATGTGTTTACGAATGGTTTAAACGCTTCCGTGAAGGGAAGGAAACAATTGAGGATGAGCCACGTTCAGGTTGGCCATCGACAAGCAGAACCCCAGAAATGATCGAGAAAGTGTGACAAATGCTGGCACAAGATCGGCGACTGACTCTAAGATTGACTGCGGAGGAATTGGACATTAGCAAGGACACGGTGCACACCATCGTCCGCGATGATTTGGGTAAGCGTAAGATCTGCTCCCGATTTGTGCCGCACAAACTCACAGACGAGCAGAAAGCAAAACGGATGGAAACTTCTGGTAATTTCATTTCCATGTGTGACCAGGATCCATTGCTTCTGAAAACCATCGTCACGGGAGATGAGACCTGGTGTTACCAGTTCGATCTGGAATCAAAACGGCAATCGATGTCATGGTGTTCACCGACTTCCACGCGACCAAAAAAAAAAAAAAAAAAGGCGTCTGCAAAAATCCAAGGTGAAAACACTGTTGATCGCCTTCTTCGACAACAACGGCATCATCCACAAGGAATTTGTTCCTGCAGGTCAAAGCATTAATGCTGCAATTTACCAGTCCGTTTTGAACCGATTGCTACAGCGTATCCGGCGGGTTCGGCCAGAGTTGCACAGGACTGGAAAATGGATGCTGCTCCATGAAAATGCCCCTGCACACTGTGCGATCCGTGTGCGTCAATTCCTGGCTCAGAAGATGGTAACTGTTCTTGAACACCCTCCGTACTCCCCTGATCTGGTTCCTGCGTTTCTTCCCCCTAAGCTTACATATGGAACATTTCATCTTAATTTGAGAATCCATTTTCCACTCTGATATCTTATAGGCCTATATCTTATTTTATCTTGCACAAGTTTTATTTTAAGAAACTCCAAGCACACACACACATGCAAATGCACACACCCACACAAAATTACTCTCCTCACTTGTATATAATTGGATATATTATACTATAAAAGTTACTAATGATAGTCAATGCACATGACCGTCTCAAGATTAAAATGTATAACTTCGTGATTACTGACTGTGTGTATGTTGTACGATAGCTACAACCTTGAGCTAACGCGGTGCATCAGAACGAAACAACAGATATCCACCCTTTCCTAAATCATCCTAGAACTAAATGAGCCACAGACTTGAGGTTTGTTTTAAAAATAACTTCCATCTTCGAAGGACATGTCTTCCACTTTGACTGCTTGTACCAGTCAACACCAAAAAAAGTTCTCCACTGGCAGAATGTATCGTGTTTCGTGTAAAAATTTCTGACTATGACTGAAACGAAAGAGACATTCTGCCTTTTCTTATCATTCAAATGTAGATTTAAACTTATGTATGTGGAGAGTGAATGTTTTTTTACCAAGTGTAAAATAAAAAAAAATTCTGACGGATTTAATATAGGATTTATGACGTGATATGTTTTGTATACCGAAGATTTTGCATGTGGGGTAAATTTTCATTATATTGACATTTTAACCCTTAATTACTATATAGGACATTTTTCATTAACGCCAACAGATGCAGCTTCAAGTTCTGTACATAACTATATATTCACGCGTTTTTATCGATTACGGAAATATGGCAATCTTGTTTGATTAGAAAAGGATAGTGCTTATGGTGAAATTCGTGAGAAGGTAATAGATGAATAGATTCCATTCTCTGCTCTACTGCAATTTAAGATCCGAATACTCTATAAATTCAGAAAGCAATGGAAACATCTCAAGAATATTCTAAAGGTTTGTAATGCATGTGTGACTCAATTTTATGAATGCTATTTAAACTACTGAAATGTTTGTAGGTCTAGATGAAAAACAGACTGTACATCACACGATATATTTTCGTAACTTATGTCTGTGAAATAAAAGGGGCAAACCATCTTGTTTCTTTTTTCTTTCACCTCAATCACTGTGTGTGTTTTTTCTTTATCCGCATGCTGCATTACATCACGTAACATTACATGTTTTCTTATACAATTATACACTTTTATAATTCATCAAAGTTAATGTTGTGAACGAACTGTACAAAATCCTTGAGATATCTCTGAACTAGTTCTTTGTTTGTTCCTGGCCAGCGGCCTCTTTGTGTTATTATGTTTCTTTCCAATATTTCCCTTTGGTTGTTTAGGAGTGTGCACTTAAATAACAAATGGTTCACTGTCTGATATTCTTCGTCACATTTGCACAATGGACTGTCTAAAAAAATTATGGTTTATTTAACGATGCTCGCAACTGCCGAGCTTATATTAGTGCCGCCGGTGTGCCAGAATTTTGTTCCACAGGAGTTCTTTTACATGCCAGTAAATCTACTGACATGAGCTTGTCACATTAAGCACACTTAAATGCCATTGACCTGGGCCAGGATCGAACCCGCAACCTCGAGCACAGAAGGCCAGCGCTATACTGACTGCGCTACCCAGGCCAACTGGACTGTCTGTGATTCCAAAGCAATGGTAATACTCCCTTGTCTTCCCATGTCTAGATATTATGGCAGTTATTATTTGTAGGTTAATTGGCATCTTGTTCTTCAGATGTTCCTTCACTGATGGGAAGAATAGTTTGCAGCCATTCCCTTTGACATTGTCAGGTGCTTAATCCTTTTTCTTTTGCTTCTCTGATTATATGGCTTTTTGGTATTTTGTTGTATACACTATCTAGTATATCTTCCACGGCTGCCTCCTTAGCAAGTCTATCCACCATTTCATTACTGTGAATTCCTACATGAGCTTTAACCCATTTCATGTGGATTGTCCATCGATTATCTTTGAGTTGTTTAAATTTTTGCTTTATTCTTTCTGTTAATTCAGTTCAGTTTTCATTACTTTTAAGTAGGGCTATGGTTATTTGACTATCAGTATATACTGCAGCCATTCTCTCTGTGATAATATTTTGTGGATTTTCTTCCAGTGTCTGAAGAGCTTGTAAAATTGCGATTTGTTCCGTTCGGTTATTGGAATAAATATTGTTTATTTTGCAATTCGTTTTGATTAATTTTCAGAAAAGTCTATGATATATAATACGAATATTTATTTTCAGTAAATGACTTATTAATATATGTAAGGTGCGAGTCCTTACATTACAACCAACATCCAATGAATACACACACTCATATACAAGTAAGTTTCACATATTTGTTTTCTCAAACTGACTTCTCTTTAGATAACACATTCCAAAAGCTTGATTTATGTATCCGCTAAAATTGTAAATGCTTTGTCATTATTCAATAACTAGCCATACCCGTGTGCTCCGCTGCACCTGTTAGGAATAAGTACGAAGTAATTACATAATTCAAATAGGACGTTTGATCCAGGGAACATTCGTGTTTGATAGAAGGTTAAATCGTTTAATATGTTACTTAATTTAAATTGTAATTAAGTAATTAAAATGCGGTCATTTTGGTCCAGAGAGCAATTATTTGGTGCAATGACAATTCCTTTAACATGTTTCTTAATTGTTATCACATGTAACCATAGTTTAATGAAGATTGACATATCATTTAGTTTTAATGTGTATACTTTATATTACTTGCTATACATTTCAGAAGTTACTGTAATAACATTGTAGAATTATGTCCATCTAGAGAAACTACACTTTCTAATGGTGAAATAATAATTAAACAATTAATTCGCTTCCGATATTACTTCATACAAACACAGAAACATTCTCTTAGGCTATGTTTAATAGCTTTCGATTGTTGTTGTCCAAGGCCCCTTATAGACGAAGCCGTTTGTTTTTATTTCAGTACAACGCCTTAGATGGCGTTGTTATTGTAATTTTAAAACTCATTTATCTCATTAAATATCAGTCCTATCAAAATTTTGTATAGAACACAACTTATCGGAAATTATTTTTAAAGAAACTTTTGTTTCATAATGTTTTTCATAAAAATCAATAATAAGCGAGATATTTCGATTTATTTAATTCAGGCCCCCTTATAACCCCCTTTTAAATAAAGTATTTTGAATGCCATATAGCCCAAAATCTAAGTTACAACGAACTTAATTTATATTCCAGTTTTCATATAAGTCGTTCAGCCATTATCGCTTGAAAAGGTAACAAACATCCAGACAGACAGACAGACATACAAACAAAAATTTCAAAAAAGCGATTTTCGGTTTCAGGATGGTTAATTATACATGTTAACACCAATTATTTTTGGAAAATCGAAAATTACCAGAAAAATTTTGGCTACAGATTTATTAATAGTATAGATACACGTAACTTATCTACTATTGTAACATAGCTAATTATCCAATTTAACAGCACAGAATGCTCTTATCATTTATTATTTATCCTAACTTAAATTACATAGACACAAACCCCTGATACATTTATTTGTCTTATCAATGTATTAATATTAATTACTTCACATTTTATCTTATTCCAGCTAAACTTGAATGCTGACATTCACCTTACTATAATAGTCCACAACAATTACAGTATTTGGATACCGTCCGTAAATTAACTATGTAAGTTTCCATCTACTCAACACGTCACATGAAATTTAATTAATCTCATAAAATTTTCAATAACGCTTCATTTAAAGTTAAGTCATCAACTTATTGATAATACACATTATTTTATTTAATTACATAACTCTATTACTTCCATTTTAGATTGAAGAGCATCACCGTTCATAATGCACGTTCAAGTATATGCTGCAAATCAACATCATAAGACAACCTAATATTGAAATATATCGCCGGACACAAATGATATCCATAACAACTTTGAATAATTAGACTCAAGGCACAACCTCAGTCTATATATTATGACGTACATACATTTAGAAGGTGAAAAACGTGCAGTAATGATAAAACAAGAATACAGGCATGAACAAATCAGTTAACATAGTTCAAAGACTGTAATGCATCTCTTCACATAATATAGTATACAGATTTAATTTAATTTTTTATTATTTTATCAGTGAAGACCTGCAAACATATTTGTACAAGTATTGTAATCACACGTGTGCTTTTTAATCATTTGACAGTAGGGTGTAGTCACACAAGAAAGACATATTTATGTCCTAATTATGTTGGTTTTTACCATGTTTTTTATCATATTGTATGCTTATTAATATATATTGTATTTTGGTTGTAGAGACATACTGTATGTACCTGTTAGTGATGATATTGCTATATAGAATGTTGTATCTGAGGATGTTGGTATGAAACCAGCGAAAATGTTCATACAATATTAAATCATGTAATGTAAGGACTCGCACCTTACATATATAAATAGTAAAGTCATTGACTGAAAATAAATATTTGTATTAAATATCGTTTAGTTTAAATTTCGGTTTGTGAATTACTTTCTCGTTTTGGAAGATGACTGCTGCAGCACCAACTCTCTCATTAATTTTGCTGCCGTCAGTGTAGATTTCTTTTGGGTATTTTATGTTATCCTGTGCCTCTTGAATGGTCACCCTGTCTGTAGGGTGGGGCCAATGTCTCAGTTGAGAGGGAGCCTCAATTTGTGAGGGCATACCGTGTACATTGTGAGTTGCCTTGTAGATTTCTAACATCTCTTGTATTGTAATGTTTATAGGTTTGGTTGCAGCTAATATGCATGATGCTTGATGGGAAATAGTTCTAAAAGATTTTGATATCTTAATATTCGTTAGTCTCTGCACTCTTATATATTTCTGCATATTCTTTTGTTTTAAGATGCCAACTTGCCACACCAGAGCAAATATACAATAATAGTAGTGGAAGTATAGGACCTTTATAATTTGTTTTAAGGGCCTGATATCCAAGTCACTAGTTCAGTCTTGCTGATCTCGCCAAAACATTGTTTAATGTTGTGCATTTATTACTGACATATTGAATGTGTTTATCAAATTACAGTTTATTGTCAAATATTATTCCAAGATATTTTGTCTCTTGAACTTGTTCCAGCATCCTGCTATTTAAATAGATAGTTACTTGGCTTTCGTATTCTCGTGTTTTTCTTGTGATTAACATAACTTTAAATTTAGTGTCGTTAAATTGAATTTTATTTTCTTTTGACCAAATTTCGATCTTCTTTATGTCTGTATTAGCATACATTTCAGCTTCTGTCATGTTGTCGTCTGCAGTCAGAAATATTAAATCATCCGCAAATGCTATAACTTGACTGTGGTTTGAATAGTCTAGATTGAGTAAGGGGTTGTACAGACTGTTCCACAGTTCTGGTCCACAACAGGATCCTGAGAGCAGCCTTTGGTCACTTCTCTTTCTGTCTTGCTGTAGTTTTATGGCTAATGTAGCTGTTCTATTATTGAAATAGCTTTGAACTAGTTTATTAGATTTCTTGGACATTGGAGAGTTTGCAGGTTATTTAGTATCCCAGACCAACATGCTGCATCAAATGCACCTTTTACATCAAGGCTGATTAAGATGACGCTCTTTTTCTGATGTAGATTATTCTATATGAAGTTTTTAATTGCCAAGGCAGCTTGAACAGTATTTTTCTGCGGAATAAATAGGCCTACTGATTTGTATTTAACAGATTGGTGTAGTATATGTGATGATTTATTTGATCAATCATGAGTTTTTCTAAAATCTTCCCTCCAACATTGAGTAGACTTATTGGTCTAAACGTCATGACTTATTGACTCTTCTCTTTTCCTGGTTTTACTACTGAGATTGTTGTCGATCTTTTCCACTGTTTTGGGAAACATCCTTGCTTTAAGCATAAATTACAGACTGCAGTAAGTGCTTGGGGGAACTTAAAGACTCTTATTATTATATTACTGGTAATCCCATCGTCCCCTGGTGCCTTTGTAGGATTAAATTTTGGGGTCATTGTTGATATTTCTTCTTCTGTAAAATCTCTGTCATCAAGCATGTTGACTGGCTCCTCCAGTTGTCTTCTAAACTGCTGGTGTTGTTCACTGTTACTATTTTAATCGTCTTTAGGTGTAAACTGCTCCAGCATGTGTCTCATTGTTTTTTCCATATCTCTGGTATAGGTTCCATCCGTTTTTTTGAAGAGTTGTCAAGCTGGTTTCGCTTCTTTCCATGGGTTTGCACCATCGTGAATAGTGCAGTATTTTTTCCAAGATTTCAATTTTTCGTACTGTATCTGTGACTGATATGGTTGTTTTCCTTCTATGTATGATGATTTCCTCTCTTGTCTGAGTTGTGTATTGTTTATTGTCCTCTGATACAGTACCTTCTTTCTTAATATTGACAGTTGGAAGTTGGTCAGTCTACCATGGTACTGTTTTATCTTGAATTTCCTTATTAAGGATAGGTAAAATGCTTTATTAAGCTTACATGCTGTTCTTATGCTCGACTGAAATAGTTGTAGAACTTCTTCAGAATCAGAAAAGCACCTAACCTTCGTGATGATTTCGTTATCTATCTCGTTGAAGTCCAATTCATTATGTACACATTTAAATTCTTTAATCAGATTGGAGAGTCCGAATCATTCCGCTCTACTATGTACCTTGTTCCAATGAAGTTTTCCTTTGTGCTGCGCTGTTCCAATCTTGAAAGAAATTAGT
Source organism: Periplaneta americana (assembly GCF_040183065.1). NCBI lineage: Eukaryota > Metazoa > Arthropoda > Insecta > Blattodea > Blattidae > Periplaneta > Periplaneta americana. The sequence continues at coordinate 42,342,413 of NC_091129.1, forward strand.
GCATGATCTGAACAGCTTTAAACTGCGCTGCACTAATGAAGCACACAAGTTGGTGGTTAGAGATGGTGAGATCAATACAACACTATTACCTCGTCCAGTCTCGAATATTGGACTTTCTGTGTCTTCATTAATTACGAAAAGGCTGTTAGTAAATATGAATTCTTCAAGGAGTTTTCGTCATTGATTAGACAATCGGTCATATCACATTTTGTCGCTTCCATTGCTGTAAACTTCTAATATTAATTTGTTCCCTCTAGTGAAGTGTATAATGTTTTCCAGTTTTCTTATATCCATTGCAATATCTCTATCAATGTCAAAATATGCTGAAACAACATAGACTTTGTGAAAACGGTTTTTTATTTCTAATACAGTGCAGTCTTCGCCCTACAATTGATTTACAATTTGTGTGTGTGTGTTTGCGCGTGGTGTGTGTATGTATGTGTGCGTGTGTGTGTATGTTTTTTTTTTCTTTTCTTTTTCAGGGTGGAGGTTCTGACGAAAGAGGGCTGTGGTTTTCATGATTGGTTCTTATTAGCATTAGTGCTACATCACTAAGTATTGCTGGCAATTACTGATGCTGTGTTATGCTTTCAATATGTATGTATGTATATATGTATGTATGTATGTATGTATGTATGTATGTATGTATGTATGTATGTATGTATGTATGTATGTATGTATGTATGTATGTATTTTTTTTTTTAATTATACTGTATGCTCCGTTACATAGTAACATTACATACAATTCTTTAACTACTTTAAACTCTTTGAATTACAATTTGGATTAGGATTACGTATTAACTATTTGGATTACAATTATCATTACAATTCCTCTAGTTATAATAAGAACCAATATTGTCATTTTGCCTTAAAGTTGGTCAAAGTCGATTCTGGTAACAAATGTTATAAATTCTTTCAAGTAGACCTTGACGTATGTATGTGTGTGTGTGTGTGTGTGTGTGTGTGTGTGTGTGTGTGTGTGTGTGTGTGTGTATGTATGTATGTATGTAACCAATGCCTACCCACTTCGCTTTACCTGATTTGGGTTCCGAGAATATAATTTTTAATAATTTCTTTTCCTTTTCTAGCTTGTGCAACGAAAGAACTTCTCAATTGTGGACATCTTCCAATTGGTAAGGAAGTAAACAATGTACATAAGTAATAGTATATTATGTTCCTTAGATTGCTCTTTCTTAATTGTATTATCAGTGGGTCTCATATGAAAAGTATTTATTGAAAAAAGAATGTGTTTTTGCAAAAATAGATTTAAATTTAGAACAGAGATGTTGATTGCGGTTTCGGACTGTATGAACTCCATTTTGTTCCATCTGCGTACTATGAGTTAGTAAATCCTTTTTATCCACCTTCCTTAATTCATAATCATTCATAGGCACACATATTACCTTCAGTTACAATTTGTTATTCGAGCATGAATTGCCGGTAATTGAATTTTGTTTGTTGGAAAGGCATGTGACAGCAGTACTGATAAAAATTCTCTAGGGCCTATAGTGTTTAATTTAAAAATTAACCCTAAGTTACAAGAAAGACGATTCTTCTTATGCCCAGTATTGCAAGCATACAATGCAGTTCCAGTAAATCATATTAAATGTAGTCAGATAATTTAGATCTTGTTTTGTAATATATTCCAAATTCAAAATTATGTCAGTTTTCCAACATTATAAGTTACCTCATTAGTCAGTAATACAGTAATTGTTATTTTGATTGTCGCCATCATCGTAATTATCAACATAACAAAAAAATATTACGGTTTCTGGACAAACTTAATTTCCTGTTTTTGTTTTCTGCTATGAGGATAAGTACAGGGAGACTTCAGAGAATGGTTTACTCAGTGACGTTATCATACTACCCCAACTCCTGTCATATATTTCTCGTTGTAACACTGGGAAATCATTCACTCCTTTCCAATCGAAACTGATTAAACATTCACCTTTCCATTCCTCCACTGAACATGAAATCACTCTCTTTCAGGGGAGTGCTAGAATTTTGTATAGTACAGTTTCTGTGTATATTTTTCTAGTAATAAACTTTATTATATTATATGAGGTGTTTAGAAACAGAACATACCAAATGCAGTTTTTTACAATTTGAATTTATTTATTATGTTTTGTTTATTAACACTCGGAACTGCGTCATGGGTGCCAGAATTTTGTCCCGCAGGAGTTTTTTTTACATGCCATTAAATCTACTGACATGTGTCTGTCGCATTTATGCACACTTAAATAACATCGACCTGGGCTGGGATTGAACCCACAAACTCGGGCACAGAAGGCCAGCACTCTACCAACTGCATCATCCAGGCCGACTTCACATTTTGAATTAAAAGTTATTTTGTAAAAATGAAAACAAACACCACAAAATGTTGTAGCTATGATTTTCTATCTTAACCATTTGCATACAGTATTGATGGTGGCAAAGTGACCTGGTTACGAAATGAACCATATGCACTGAAAATTTCTCCTAAAGTAGAAACAAAACATACCATTTGCATTTGCAGTTGTATTTATCGTGTCAATCTTTTGTTTAGTAGTTATGTGAGCTAGCAAGTGATTATGTTAATCCTTCAAAATGTGAAATGAATGCTGTTGTGGCAGAGGACTAGGCATTCCAGACCATGACAAGAGTCAGATGTAATTTTTTCTCAGTTCAAGCAAAATTCCAAGTTATTTTGAACGCTTGTCCTATGTAATCTGTTAGAGAGACAAATTATTCAGAATTTTTGTTCTTTATGCAATGTTTTAAACATTAAAATCGATAAATTTGAGTTTCAAAGTATGTAATTTCAATGTTTTGGCATCAAAACGTACCAAGTGCAAATGTAAATTAAAAGTTTGAGTATTTCTGTACGCAAATTATTTCCAGAAGCAACGATATTTCATTTGTATCACTGAAATCTATCAACATGGAGAAAAAGCAAATTGAAAATATTTAAACACAAAGTCGTAGAACGTTTTTGTATTTTTCCGAAAAAAAAAAGAAGCTATTTTGTATGTAGTACGTTCTGTTCCTAAACACCTCATATACCTTTCCCACCAAAACCCGTCTCCATTCATAGACTCTTATAATAAAAAATAATGATTCATATAAAATGAACACATTCCTTTATTTATTTGAACAAAAATGATGCTAACCACAGTTTGTTGGAAGATTACTAACCTGTATAGAAAATGCTGACAATGACCTCCTTTCTGTTCAAGGCACAACTGAACATGTTGTCCCATATTATTCTTACTGGTCGCTCATTAGAGGACTCTGTTGTCAATACCATTAATCTCATGTATAATATTCTGCTTCAAATCCTCCAATTTTCAGGGTCGTGTGGCATAAACTCTGTCCTTTAAGTAATCCCATAGGAAGAAGTCTGGTGTTGTCAAATTCAGAGATCTCAGTGGTCACAGTTTTTTTTTAATTACCCAGCCGTCAATTAGACATTCTATTAACTTCATGATTTTGTTGGTGCCGTCTTGTTGAAAACATCCAAAATCCACATATCATTAATGAAAGATCTATACTCCCAGTGACCTATCGGTTTCGTGTGCAATCTCCACACACAGAATATCGTCAAAGGGCCCCACAACTTGAATCACTTTAGCTCTCAACTGCCATGGTGCACAGCGTGCAATGTCGCATTCGCTCCAGGCAGAAATTCACGAAGTGTTACGAAGTTACCATTAGGAGTATATGCTTCATTGAAGCCCATCCAAGCTGACCTGTGTGATGGACGGAAGCAACCTGTCATAGATATTTTTTCTGTACGAGTATATGCTTCATTGGAGCCCGTCCAAGCTGGCCTACGTGATGGACAGAAGCAACTGTCGCAGACGCAGATATTTGTTCTATACGAGTATATGCTTCATTGGAGCCCATCCAAGCTGGCATGCGTGACAGACAGAAGCAACTGTTGCAGACGCAGATATTTGTTCTGTACGAGTATATGCTTCGTTGGGGCCCGTCCAAGCTGGTTCGCGTGACGGACGGAAGCAACTCTCGCAGATATTTGTTCTGTGAACAACTGCACAGCTAACAGTCTGAGCAAGGTTCAAAAACAAAATCTACAACCTTCCAATTTAGAAAATGAACTCATAACTCAAGCATATGATGGTACTGCAGTAATGAGTGGAAACCAGGGTGGGGTCCAGACTTTGATGCAGAAAACATTTCCTTATGCGAAATTTGTTCACTGCTACACCCACGAACTTAATTTAGTTATAAAAATAAATGTTCAAAACGCATTAAATCAGTGAAGTTGTTTTTTTGCAAATATTACTGGATTCATAGCATTCTTCCCCTCTTCACCTAACGCAGTGTCCTACTGCGATCTGTGTACAGTAAGCGCATATTAACCATTTCAGCAACACGATGGAACTTTCAGTCTTGAGTTGTATTCTCTGTTAAGGGAAATAAAGCGGAGCTATTGAAATGTTTCGAAAAGATTGAAGAAGGAGATGACTTAAATGAATGGAATGATATAACAGTGAGAGAAGCTTTTGCTTAAAAATCTTGTTAAATAATAATGAATTTTTATTTTTCTAAATTTCTTTTATGACTTAATGAAACATGTTGATACTGTATATTATACAATATAATACAGATGCAAACTGCAAATAGATTGAGAATATCTGACGGATTACAACATTTTGAGTCAGTTGTAATGGAAATAAAAGAGAACACTAACAGATATGAAATAAATGTCGATGATGAAGAAGAATGTTCGTTTCCTCCAAGAAAATGGCTGAAACTCAGTAGGCAAGTAAACCTGTCGACAGATGCCAAAGAAATATGCGATATCATTATCAGCCATTTCAATTACGTTTTCTGCAATCACATATATTTGGCAGCTTTAATATGCTTTATCCAAAGAAATTTGCTTCATATAGTGATAAGTTCCCCACCGACCTGGCTAATATTTTCGTAAAAAAATTACTGTCCTTTAATTTTGAAAGAAAAATTTATTAATGAACTGTCAGTGATCTATGGAAATGATACATATAAAGAAATTTCCTCTGTGTGTGATTTGTTCAGTTTTTTTTATGGATTACTCCTTTGAAGATTCAATCTCTGAAGTGGGAAAAGCCCTTCGAATCGCACTAACAACACCTGTTTCAACAGCTGAGTCAGAACGGAGTTTCAGCACATTAAACAGGATAAAAACATTTCTCAGAAACACCATGGGTCAAGATAGGCTGAATTCGTTGGCTTTCTATTTTATTCTTAAGGAGCATCTCCATCAAATTCCGAACTTAAGAACAGGGTCATCGAAAAGTTTGCCAGAAAGGACAGACGAGCACATCTTCTTTATAAATAATTCTGCAAATTGGTGAGTTTAATGTTGAATTTGCGTTGTTATGTAGGTGGTAGTTTTAGTTATATTATTTTAAGTAGAAACAATTAACTAAAATGAAATAAAAAATCTTGGTGCATTATTTAACCCAAATCGCAAAATTTGTGAAATATCTGGCCCCACCAACAAAAATGATTACCAGCCGCCACTGGTGGGGCCAATTTTTTTAGATCAAACTCTGAACACTACAAAGTAACATCGCATTTTCATGGAGTTTGTTGAGCAACTGGAAATATTATGTTTTATTTAACGACGCTCGCAACTGCCGAGGTTATATCAACATTGCCGGTGTGCTAGAATTTTGTCCTGCATGAGTTCTTTTACATGCCAGTAAATCTACTGACATGAGCCTGTCGCATTTAAACACACTTAAATGCCATCGACCTGGCCCGGGATCGAACCCGCAACCTCAGGCATAAAAGGCCAGCATTATACCAGCTGCGCCAACCAGGCTGATGAGCAACTGGATGATGTAAAGCTAGGTCAAGGATATTTTCAACAAGATGGTGCCGCATATCATACTTCAAGCGAATTCATGAAGCTAATGGAAAGTTTCTTTGACGATTGGATAATTTTGAAGAACCTGTTGCCACCGAGATCTCCGGATTTGACAACACCGGACTTCTTTCTATGGGGTTACACAAATTACAGAGTTTATGACACATGGTTCCAGTCATCGGACGATTTGAAGTAGAATATTACACACGAGATTAATGATATTGATAACAGAATCCTCTAAAGAGCAGCCAGTAACATGAACTGACGTGTTGAGTTGTGCCTTGAGCAGGAGGAAAGACATTGTCTGCATTTTCTATAGAGGTTAGTATTTTCTACATTTGAGGTAAAACAAAACTAGTGGTTAGCATCATTCTTATTGAAATAAAGGAAGATAGAAATGTGTTAGTTTTTTACGAATCACTCTGTAGTTCTATCACTAGATCTAATTATGAAAAGCATTTATTGAAAAATAATTAAAAATAGAAAATAGATTTACCTTTTGGAACAGGGATGTTGATATCATTTTTGGATTATATACTTCGCTTTAAGAAATTTTATTTTGTTCCACCTACACAATAGATACCGGTAGTATGAAAATCTATTTTCTTTTTACAAACACTTTTTTCATGGAGATGTTTTGTTTTTCTGCACAAATGGGGATTAATCTTCCTAAGTGACTCCAATTAGAAGAAAATGTCAAAATTGCACATTTACTATTTTACTTCAGTGCGTTATGATTAACAATTATAAAATAATCTGCTGGGATACAGTCTCCACTCCAGCCTTATTAGAGTGTTTGTGCGTTAAATATATTGCAGATTTGAAATTATTAATATCCTTTCAACCAGGTATTCACCAGAAGGCACTCTTCCATTAGGGGGCTGCAACTTTGAGCAATATATGGGACAGATATTTATAGGGGAAGCTGTTGTACTTAGGGACAGTTTTTTAAATTTCAGTTTTTTTAATTTTTGTATAAGCATTCATAACTTTTTATTATTAACAACAGTAAGCTATCTTTGAAGTGTAAAGTATCTTTGAAAAAAATAAGGTTTCAATTAAATAACTTTCTGTATAGATGTTTTCAATTTTCATAAAGTGCTACATAGGTACATCGGGGTAATGTACCTTGGGGCACAGGGTGATGTACCTTGGGACATAGGATGATATACCTTAAGGCATGGTTCAACATAATATTAATGTAACTAATATTTTATTAAGTTTATAATTGTACAAAATACAGACAATTTACTGTTTTATAATTATTATTAATGATAGGTTTTGCTTTTAAATTTAATATAATAACAATAGTGATAATGTTGCTAAGTTAAAAGTTTTAAAATAGTTCACAATTTTCTTGACAGAAAACAATATTAGGCTTTCCAATTAAATGAATTTCTTATTATCCAAGGGCATATCCATCAAATGACATTTCGAAAACATATTCCTTAGTGCCCCTTAGGCTTGAACCTTTTGTTTGAGAAGGTGGGGAAGTTTGATCACAATATCCTCTGAAGGATGCTCAAAAATGTCTGATTGCTCATCATGTAAAAACAAATAAATTGTCATATTTAGTAAACTTCTTTAGATACTTACTTACTTATGGCTTTTAAGGAACCCGGAAGTTCATTGCCTCCCTCACATAAGCCCGCCATTGGTCCCTATCCTGAGCAAGATTAATCCAGTCTCTTATCATCACATCCCACCTACCTCAAATCTGTTTTAATATTATCGTCCCATCTATGTCTCTGCCTCCCCAAAGCTTCTCTTCCCCCTGGCCTCCCAACTAACATACTATATGCATTTCTGGATTCGCCCATACATGCTATATGTCCTGCCCATCTCAAACGTCTGGATTTAATTTAATTATGTGCAGTTCTGCGTTGTGTAACTTTCTTCATTCTCCTATAACTTCATCCCTCTTAGCCCCAAATATTGTCCTAAGAACCTTATTCTCAAACACCCTTAACCTCTGTTGCTCTCTCAAAGTGAGAGTCCAAGTTTCACAACCATACAGAACAACTGGTAATATAACTGTTTTATAAATTCTAAGTTTCAGATTTTTTGACAGCAGACTAGATGACAAAAGCTTCTAACCGAATAATAAGAGGCATTTCCATATTTATTCTGCATTTAATTTTCTCCCGAGTATTGTTTGCATTTGTTACTGTTGTTCCAAGATATTTGAACTTTTCCACCTCTTCGAAGGATAAATTGCCAATTTTTATATTTCCATTTCGTCTTCTTTAGATACTGAACTTCAAATTATGTTTCGCAAAAAATGTTCTTACAAATTCTACTGACAAAAAATGTATAATCAGTCTCTCTTTCCTGCCACACTTATGAGAACAAAATTTCCTCCTCTTATTTCTTCTAAATCAACTCAGTGTCATTTACAGTTGAAATGGGATTGGCTGTTTCAACTTCTTCCATTTCTGAGTTTTATCCATCATATTTCTTCTATCTCGGTTTTTTCTGGCATATCTGTTAAAACGCATGCCTTTCGTTTTTAGGTCTATGAGTTATTATTTTCCTTGGAGGAGCATAATTTAGCTTTGCCGGGGTTTGTCTCTTGATTTTTAATTTGCTGCATGGCATTTCCACTGAAGCTGAAACTCCATGAAAGTCATTACGAAGTACTGTTTTTGATTACTCATAAGAGTAACTTATTTACAAAATTATTTAAAATATAATGAGATCCACCTGAAAACAGTTGTCCCCAGGTACATCATCCCTAGGTATATTAGGAATTAGTAAAATATATCTCGGGAAGTTTTCAAGACTGAGGTATGGAAAACAAGCCAATAACCACATGGATTCGTAACTGGAATAACAGGGTTTAAAAATATAGATTTAAGTTTTTAATCGTGTATGTCAAGAATTAATTTAAAAATATTTAATTAATTTGTAAATTACTTAATTTTCGGTTCAAAAACATATTTTTAAAATAAGATACCCCCCCCCCCACCATTGCTTCAACAAAAAGTAAATCATTCACAGAACAGCTGAATGATGAAATTAAAGTGGTCAACTGGGAAAACAAAAATTTCACCACATAACCTTGAAAATAAACCAAGTGTCCCCAGGTACAACTTGTCTCTAGGTACAACAGCTTTCTCTGCTAGCAGAATGCTTGGTTTATCTATAACTTCTTCTAGCTTTACACTACAGTGTAGCCAAAGTCTATGCTACCATATAGTTGATGCTTCTGCATTCTGTAATGTGTTCCTTACTCATGATTGAGTTATCTTTATTACACATGGTGTACTCTACTCATTATGTTTGTTTGTTTCTTTATTTATGTACTTATTTACTTATGTATTTATTTATATATTTATTTACTTACTTACAAATGAATTTTAGAGAACCAGGAGGTTCATTGCTGTCCTCACAAAGCCCACCATCAGTTCCTATCCTGAGCAAGATTAATCCAGTCCCTAGCATCATAGCCCACCTCCCTCAAATCTATTTTAATATTATTATTACAATGGTACTCAAACTATATCAGATCTTCTCCTTGTATCCTCAGATATATTTTCGAACACCAAAAGAATGATCATTTTACATTAAGGTAAATTCTAGAAAAAACTATTGAATTTGGAGTTGGTACACACCATCTATTTCTTGACTTCAGAGCTGCTTATGATAGCATTAATAGAGAATATTTGTATAATACTCTAAGAGAACTAGATATTGCTGAAAAGTTGGTGAGACTGGTAAGAATGGCAATGACAGATATCCAAAGCAGTATAAGGGTCAGAGGAATGTTATCAGATCCATTGGATATTAAGAATGGTGTGCATCAAGGAGATACGCTGGCGTGTCTCCTTTTAATGTTGCATTGGAAAAGCTGGTAAGAGATGCAAACCTACTTAGCAGAGGGACCATATTTTATAAATCAGTGCAAATACTCGCATATGCCGATGATATATAGTGGCAAGATCTGGAAGGGCAATGGAAGGTGCATTCCTGAATATAGAAAAGGCAGGAAGGTATATGGGACTGACCATTAATCATGGTTGTGAAAAGACAAACCTCAAGAATATACCATCCTCAACAACAATAGGCAGATATGACTTCGAGAGAGTGGATGAATTTAAATACCTGGAATCAACAGTTACTTACTCTAATGATATTTCATATGAAATAAAACAGAGGTTAATAGCTGGCAATAGAGCTTACTTTGCCTTAAGAAAATTACTTTGCTCAAGAATTTTATCTGTGCAACAAAGTAACCATCTATAAAACACTTATAAGACCTATACTAGCATATGCTGGTGAGATGTGGTCCCTAACAAAAAAAAAAAGACACTGAAAATTTGGATGCCTTTGAGAGGAAGATACTCCATAAAATAATTGGCCCAGTATATGAGAGAGGAAGATGGAGAAGGTGATATAATAATGAGTTGTATTCCATCTATGAAGATCCGCCTATTAGAAGAATGGTAAAAGCAGCAAGATTGAGGTGAGCTGGGCATGTGGCACAGATGAGTGATGTAGAAATTCCTAAAAGGATATTAAATGAATATGCCGGGGGCCAAAGAAGCCGTGGACAACCAAGAATGAGATGGTTGGATGGAGTTGAGGAAAACATATCGTACGTAAAATGGGATATAGGAATTGGAAAGCAATTTCGCAGGATCGAGAGAACTGGCGGAAAGTCGTTGCAGAGGCCAAGGTTCACATTGAACTGTAGCACCAAGAAAGAAGAAGAAAAGAATAATCATAAGATCAGGACACAGCCATAATCAAACTTCCCTCACAGAGAGGGCAACTGAAAACTAATACAGTGGAACATCAAAAAGGCAGATTGGTGTAAATTTACATCTCTTTTAGAAAATGAGTTATCCACAAGTAACATTGATTTTTCACAACATCCTAGCATAATAGGCAAGTATATTAATAAACAAATAATCATATGTGCAAAACACTTCATCCCAAGAGGTAAAGTTGGACTTTTCAAATGTTTCTGGAATAGTAATCTTGAAACTCTAAAACAAGACTGTGAAGCCCAAAGAAAATGAGCTGAAGCTACTAAGAGCCAGGAACATATAATGAGATGGAGACAAGCAGTAGCAAAGCTCAAGTGGGCAATTTCTGAAGCCAAAAGACAAGCATTTCATACATTTCTTACACATGCAAACTCTCAAGACAATAATGGGTTTATACATAGATTCTTCAACAAAATTTTAAATAAGACATCAGCCGCGTTAAAGCAACCCATTAATCATAGAAATAAAACTCTTACCTCTGATTGAGACATAGCAACCACTTTTGTAAAACATTACTCCAGTAGTCAAAAGGAGAGTTCGTATGCAAGAAAGGTGTCAAAAGATATCAAGAAATAACACAGAGAAAAAGGAATTAGGCCTAAATGATTTCAAAAGTCCAAGTTCCAATGCAGTCTTTGTTGCTGACTTCTCTTACCAGGAACTCTCATCTGCTATAAAGGATTTAAAAACCAGAAACTCTCCTGGTGAAGATGGAATTCTGGTGAGTTCATCAAACATTGGGTAGTGAAGCTAAGAAGTCAATTCTTCTATGGTTCAACAAAATTTGAAAGACAGGCATGATCCCATCTCATATCTATATCAAAGAAGGGTAAGGATGCATCACACATTCACACATATCTCTGTTCAGCATAAAGGCAAAAACTATGGAAAGAATGGTGAATAAAAGATTTAAATGACTCCTTGAAAATCTGGTATACTATCAAATGAACAAGCAGGGTTTCGAATAAATAGATCCACAAGCCAGCATAAAACTAAGGCAGCATATCAAGGATGCTTTAGATAAGAGCAAAGTTTTGACAGCAGTTTTTGTCGACTTTAGTAGTGCCTATAATTCTGCCTGGAAAGAAAACCTTATTTTAAAACTATATAAAGTAGGTGTTGCATTAAATATGCTCAAATGATTTGAATCTTTCATTGGTGAAAGGTATTGTTAAACATGGGAATTCATATTCTCATTGCAAGGTCTTACAAACAAGGTGATCTGTGGAGTAATGGTTAGTGCGTCCGGCTGCGAAATCAGGTGGCCCAGATTCGATTCCCAGTTGGGGCAAGTTACTTGGTTGAGGGTTTTTCCGGGGTTTTCCCTCAACCCTATATGAGCAAATGCTGAGTAACTTTCGGTGGTGGACCCTGGACTCATTTCACCAGCATTATCACCTTCATCTCATTCAGATGCTAAATAACCTAAGATGTTGAAAAAAACATCGTAAAATAATCTACTAAAAAACTTGTGTACCATAAGGTGCTGTATTAAGCTATACATTGTTTAACATTTACGTGAATGATTTAATTGCAGATCTAACTTCAGTAAAGGGAATTAAATCCTTAGTGTATGCAGACGACTTAGTTCTATGATCAGAAACATCGAAAAATAGAGCCACAAAAAATACTGAGAATGTATTAAATAAGGGATTAAACAAACTCGCAAATTGGTGCTGTAAAACAACATGAGCGTTAATCTTTCGAAAACTAAATTTCAATGTTTTTCCCTTGCCCATCAAAGCATTACTCCCAATCTTAAATATAATAATATCGCCATTTCACAGATTGATTCTTTCATATATCGTGGGTTCACTTTTGGTAATAAGTTAAGCTGGAAACTACAAACCCAAAAAATTGCATCTCGAGCTTCTAAGCATCTTAATATTTTAAAACGACTAGCAGGAAGTCAGTGGGGCTGTGCACGGCATACTTTTGACGCCCACCTACAAATCATATAGGTTATTGAACCATGTATTACTTACTGCTGTGAACAGCCTTGGACAATACACTTAACAAGCTTGAGTTGGTTCGATGCTGATTCTGGGAAAACAGATAGAAAAAAGAGCACTTCTTCTTCATGAAAAACTTCTTAAGAGTTCAGATGAATTTTGGAGCAGTTATAAAACAAATGAAAGACGTCCAAAAACTCAAGTAGGCTTTATTCAGTCAGTAAACAAGCTGAAATCAAACCTCCATCTAAAAATAGCCAGACAACTGTTACTAAATCTGTAAAAACCCTCTCGAAATTACCACTGTTAGGTCCTCCATAGATCTTGACGAAGTTTTCACTAAAAGTCAGGCTGACAAGGAAAGTTTAAGGCTCATGACTCTTGAGACTATCCACACCAGATAGCCAGGATCCAACTGGCTACACATCTACACTGATGGAGCCAAAATAGCTAGAGCTGGAATCTATAGTAGCCTGTTTTCATTTTATACCCCTGTAAGCCAGAATACATCAGCCTTTGGTGGGGAAGTCCAAGCAATTAGAGTGGCATTACAACTCACAGCCCGCTTAGGTAAATTCAGTAATGCTGTTATCCTCTCTGACTCTAAAACAGCTATCCAATGAACCAGTTATACTTTGTGGCCTGGTTCAATAGAAATAAAAGACTGCCAAGATATGCTAAAAGAACTTGCAGCAAACAATAAAACAGTTGCTCTACAGTGGATACCTGGTCACTGCTCAATCTATGGAAATGATCAAGCAGACTCCTTGGCTAAGAAGGGAGTTCAGCTCCCACTAACCTACTCAAAACCGATGTCATTCCAGTCTGTGAAAACAGCTGTAAAAGAGCTATTCAAGACATAACACCTGCAAGACCTAGCCTCAAGAACATCTGAGAAGTACTGGAGAGAGTCAATTCTGAAAATACCAATTCAGCCAAGAAAAAGTGCAGTCGCACTCTTTCGTCTAGCAACAGGGAGAAGCATATGTTTTGAAAGCATAAGAAAGAAGTTAAAATCTTCTATTAATTTTACTTAAATTAATACACCTAAATCAACAATAGAAATATATAAATCGTAATACCCCCCCCCCCCCCCAAAAATTAATGACAAGGGCAAAAGCACGATTTGCTGGCAAAACACCTTTTTGTTTTGGAATAATGGAGACACCATCCTGCAAATTGTGCAACTCTAACACAGAGATGCACCGACATCACCTTTCAATATGCCCTGGCTTACAGTCACTCACAGAAGTGGAATGCTATTGGAAACCAGAAAGAAGATGTTTTTTTCTATAAAATTGTTTCTTAAAGTTTGTTCACTTGTTTTCTTTGAAGATTGATGATTCTATAATCAATTTATCAGCCATTAGATAAATAAATAAATATTATCATCCCATCTACATGCCGGCCTCTCCAAACGTCTTTTTCCTCCTGCCTCCCAACTAACACTCTAATGCAGTTCTGCATTCCCCGTATGTCCCACATGTCCTGCTGATTACAAACATGTGGATTTAATGTTCCTAATTATATCGGGTGAAGAATACAATACGTGCATTTCTGCATTGTGTAATTTTCCCCATTCTCCTGCAACATATTCTTCTTAGCCCCAACTATTTTCCTAAGTTAATATTTGAGGAGAAAAATTCGCTCTGGCGCCTGGAATCGAACCCGCGTCCTTGGTTCTCATACCAAGCGTTCTGACCACTGAACTACGCCGAATTCAATCCACAGCACCAGATCGAAGCTTCCTCCTTCAGTATGTTTTCCTTTGTGGCCTGACTCCAAGTTAGGCATATATGTTGACATATGTCTAGTGTCAACTACCATTACACTAGGAGCGCACTCAGTTGAGTGACTTATTTGGCTGGGATTCCACAGTTATGATGCACTGCTAGCTGTGAGAATATTATGGATTTATTAATTTTTCTTCTCAAACATTACAAAGATTATTCTGTAGGATAAATTAATAAATCCACAATATTTTCCTAAGTGCATTATACTCGAACACCCTTAATCTCTGTTCCTCTCTCAAAGTGAGAGTCAAGTTCCACAATCATATAGAAGAGAACAATCGGCAATATAACTGTTTTATAAATTCTAAATCTCAGTTTTTTTTTTAAAGTAGTCTAGATGACAAAAGCTTCTCAGCCGAATAATAGCAGACATTTCCCACATTTATACTGCATTTAATTTGCTCTAGAGTGTCATTTATATATTTTGTTACTGTTGCTCTAAGATATTTGAATTTTTTCACCTTTTGAAAGAATAAATTCCAATTTTTATATTTCCATTTCGTACAATGTTCTGGTCGCAAGACATAATGATGTACTTTGTTTTTTTCGGCATTTACTTCCAAACTTGTTTCAAGTAAAATTCCCGTGTTTTGCCTAATAATTTACGGATTTTTCCCTAACATAGATCTTCAAGGTTTTCACAGCTGTTCTGACAAAGATGGCTGTGGATTGTATTTTTGGTTTGTTTTGATTAGCATTAATGTAAAGTTGAGTAACTGCTATAGCAATTATTGATGCATTGTTATGTTTTTAGCATAATTTTTTCTTTATTGACTTGTTAGATCCTATAAGTTACTTGTTAAAACTGATAAACTTTGTATATTACACCATCTATAACTTATCATATGTGGGTAATCTAATTCATTTTCATATTTATTATCATCATACGGCTTTCAGGTAGTGGTTTCCCTCACATTTCTGCATACGGTCCACCACTATCCTTGCTTACATTCAATCACACATCCTAATATATTTCTCCTATCATCTATATCTTCCAATTACCTAAAGTTAAACCCTATTTCTTCCTCCATCCTTTCTGATGTATGTACAGTATTTCCAACTTATCTCCCCTCAATCCCATTCCTGAATACTATGCAATACTGTCTACCTTTCTCTTACATAGAAACATTTTCGTCTACATCTACTCATCCATCTTTACTACTGTCATTGTCATCTTTCATTACTGTTATCCCTAATTTTCTGTTTATCTTAAAACCTTTTTATCTCTGACTAGTATTCACTAACTTTTCTACTTTCTCATCTACATTATCGTATTATATTATTTGTCTCATTTATTGTTCCAGTGTTCTAATGCAGCCTTGCTATTACTTGTTCAATTCACTTATCACTTTTTTACTTTATTGGATAACTTTTACTCTCTCTACTTGTACTCACCTTCTACCTCCTCACTTCCCATATTCTTCCTCTCTCAATTATATGCAATCCTAAATGTTATTTACTTACTATTTCCAACTCTTATTAGCCCAACTACTTTATTGCTTTTCTTCTCACTGTTTTATTCAGTTCATTTTCTCATTAACATTTCACTACTTATTCCTCTATCTTATTCACAGTTCCACTTCAGTTACACTAATTGATCTAATCCTCACATTTTTGACCGCATCTAATACCACAGACTGTCAGATTTCTCCTCTAGTTCACTTATTACACTTCACATGTCTTTGTTTACACTTACTTGTGTAATCTAATCATAAGATGCATTTTGGTTAAAAAAGACGAACGTTTTTGACTTTAATAAGTCATTAAGTCATGTAATGACATTTAGGAACACTTCAGTTTAGAGTGATTACCTGTTTCGGTATTGACAGGAAAAGTTTACAATTTGATGGTTTATTTGAAATAAAATTCAGTTAAAATTTGTAAAATCAATTTGAAGGTCTTGTTTAAAACACACAGAATGTATAATTGGGGTCACCCAATGACAATACCTAATGTGAACATTATGTGGTTAAAATTAAGGCTTTTGTACAATTTACTTCATTTTGGATTGTTTATTGTTTAGTCAACTGTCCGAAGACAGATTTGAACCTCATAAGTAACACCAATATGGCATCACCCATGAGGCAACAAAAGCAGGAGATAATGGGGTAGGGTGGCCAGTTCCTTTTCCCCTCCATTGCATACATCACTGAATAGGCATATATTAGACTAATCAGACCTCAAATGTATACAAACAATTCTTCTCCCTTTGACACACATCATCAAATGAGATTTTTATTTATTTTATTTATTTATTTAACCTGGTAGAGATAAGGCCATTAGGTCTTCTCTTCCCTCTACCAGGGGACTACAACTACAATATTAAGAATACAATTACAATTATAATTACAATTAATATTAAATTTACAAATACAATAAAAATCAAAGTACTAAAAGATTAACTGATTAATAAAAGCTAGACAGTTTATTGTAAAAATTAAGAAGAGAGAAGCATTTCTTTTATTGATTAAATAAAAATTAAACCTACTCTACGCAGTAAGAAAATGCTTAATAAGCTTGCTTTTGAACGCTACTAAATTCTGACAGTCTCTGATGTCACTGGGTAGGGTATTCCACAAGTGCGAGAGTGAGATTATGTATGATGATGAATACGATGATGTCTTATGTGTTGGTATGGCTAGTATGCGGCTATTTTGCGTGCGTGTGAAGAGATTATGATATGATGACAGGTAACTGAAATGGGAGACAAGGTAGGTAGGTGTAGAAGTGTGAAGACTTGGAAAAGGACAACAAGAGAATGAAAATTTCTACACTCGTTAAGCCGTAGCCAGTTTAGAGTTTGGATGGATGGGGTAATGTCAGCGTGACGGACATCGCAGACGAAGCGAACACAAGAATTATGAACACGTAATTTTTGCTACTGGTTGACATTGAGGTCAGTCAGTAGAAAATCATAATAATCGAAGTGGGGAATTACTAGTGTTTCCACTAGTATTTTCTTGAGTGATAGTGGAAGGAATTTTCGAATGCTGTTTAAGGAATGTAGTATGGAAAGCACTTTTTTGATAATATGGGTTACTTGGTTATTCCAGTTTAAATGCGTATCAAAGTAAACTCCAAGATGTACTGCGTGATAATACAGAGTGATCCGAAAGTCGCGCACATTAAAATTATATTGTCTATATTGAGTAGTGCAGTTGAAAAGTACTATCAGCATCATGGATATTAACAGCAACAAACCTAGACGTCATTGTGATGTGTATGTATACACTGACGCTTGCAGTAGTCCTTTGTTTATTGCTGGGCAAACATATCGGTTTCCCAAGAGCAACGACTTTTCATTGTTGAACATTATTTTTCTAGTCATTCTAATGCACGTGTTGTAGAAGAATCTCCTAGGAATTATCCGGATGTGTCAGTGCCTAAAAACTCGACCATAATGAGACTTATCGCCCGTTTTAGAGAACGTGGATCAGTTGTAGTCAAGAAGAGAACTGGGAGACCGGCTATTTTAACTCCTGCTAAACTGGCTGAGGTGAGAAATGTGATGGAGCGTTAGCCTTCAAAAAGCTTCTGGAAACTCTCAGCTCACTCTTGATTTCCTATGGAAGTGCTCAGAGAGCGATGAAGCCATTACATTTTCGTGCTTATCATGTGTGCAGTGTTCAGGAATTGAAGGAGCCGGATAAACAAAAGCACGTAGTGTACTGTATATGGTTGCGGTCATTGGTTGGCAACCATGGAATTGCAGAGCTTGACCGTATGAGGCATGGTTTCACCTTAGTGGTTACGTGAACAATTAAAACTCTCGAATTTGGTCCACCGAAAATCTACATGTTTTCCATGAAACCACCTTACACTCTCAGAAAATTGGAGTGTGGTGTACTGTTTCACGTCGTCTTATAGTGGGCCCCATTTTCTTTGAAACTGTAGTGAAGAGTGTTGTGTACATAGACATCACTACACAGTTTATTGTGCTTCTTGACAATGATGAACGTGATTGTTGATTCCAGCAGGACAGTGCCACATGTCACACGTCTAATGAAACCATCCAGTTTTTTGCGAGTTTTTTGGTGAACTTATCATTTCTCAAGGATTATGGTTCCCATGTTCCCCCGATTTGATATCCCCAGATTTCTTCCTGTGGGGTTATCTTAAAGAAAGGGTATACAAAAGCAGGCCGCACACTGGAGGAACTAAGGAGGAATATAACAATGGAGATTAACAACATCAGTGTACGCAAACATGGTAAAAAGAGTTTGTAAGTGCATTACTGAACAGAACTGTCATTTTTAGCGTATGTTGTGAAAAATGATGTAACTCATGTGAAAACTGATGTAAGTAAACATATTATTAAGATATGCGTGACTTTTGGATCACTCTGTAGATGTATGTATCAGCCAGAACCTTAATCAGAGGAATTCATTTTGAGTAATTTCTTGAAATCGTGTGTTAAAACAAAACTGAATAGACTACAGTGGACTATAGTGGACTTTATGTTGTCAGCAAACAGCTTGATACATTAAGAGGATTGATTGATCGATCGATCGATTGATTGATTGATTGATTAATTGATTGAAATTATGTGGCAATAGATTACATGTTCAGGAATTTGTTATGTTGTGAACAATTCTACGTAAAATAATATATATTGTGCTGAAGGAATAGCCTCGACATGCCAGCAACATGAGGAAATTTGGAAAATTATACTTCATTTGAAATTTAAACTAGATGTGATAGATCTCTTATGTGGAAGTATCTGTTCGATTTTTACTTACATGTATTGTCCAAAGAAGAATGGTGAAAACTGGGGCGTTACTCACATACTGGATGTCTGAGCTTTACAGAAAGGTTGTCTTCTGAGACAAAACAGATCTTGCTGGGAGGAACTACTCACTAATCTGCATATATGAGCAATTCATATAACGAGTTATTGACTTTCGGCATAAGCTCAGTAAGTAATAGAATGTTTTGTTACAGGATTTAGCAATGTAATACTGCACGCATTGTATTCTTCATTTGACGTTATTAGGAACATTTAAATCCAGACGTTTGAGATGGGCAGGGCATGTAGTACATATGGGCGAATACAGAAATGCATATAGATGTGTTATTTGGGAGGCCAGAGGGTAAAAGACCTTTGGGGAGCCCGAGACGTAGATGGGAGGATAATATTAAATAGATATGAGGGAGATGGGATGTGATGGTAGAGACTGGATTAATCTTGCTCAGGATAGGGACCAATGGTTCTTTTCAGCAGTGTTAATAATTGTACTGTTATTGGTTAATTTCAAAATTTTAACTGTTTTATTAATGTTAGTCAGTTTGGGGCCCTCTTCTATTAGATGAAATGCAATTTTTTTTTTTCGATTATTACGAAAATCTGCAACATGCTTACTGTAAGTGATTCTGAAATTATTTTTGATGTGACTTATGCATATTTTGTTGTAATTTTTGTGGTTTGTTTTCTTTTTATAGGATACAGACCTCTTCACTAATCTCGTGACTCTGAGGAAATATATTGTAAGTACCTAACTAAACAGTAGGGTGGAGTGAAAAGTATAGGGAAATTTTTTTTTGTTGAATTTCAAATCGGCAGGGTGTGCAAAAGTTGTGTATTGATATAGCTATTATTAATTTAAAATCTCAAGTTTCTATCTCAATTCTTTGATGCGTCCCAAGCACTGCGAAGTACAGAACAAATATTGGAACATCAAACGGTTAAACATTTTTTATAATAATCTACAAATTACTATTTCAAAGCATATTTCAAGTCAGTTTAAACATCTAATACATACACTTCACTTACAAATAGTAATTTAGGTAATTACTACTAAAATGCCCACTTTAAAAAAAAAAGAATAATTAAATTTTAATGAAATAATTATTTACTTATAACAGCCCTTGGACAAACGTGCATATTACAAATGAATAAATGAATACATTATACCATGTTTAGTTAGTGATACAATTTGCGTAATGTTTTGCAACTTATTTTCCAAATTTCAAGGAGTATATTCAGACTTTGTATTGAATGATTTCATTAGAGACCTTGATTGTAATTCTGCAAGAACAAAACCATGTCGACTGTCTTCCCCACAAACACTTTTGGATGTTTCTGTTATAAGATGAACATAAATCTCAGTCGCTCGAGTGTGACATGGAAATTTGAGTATGTCAATGTTCATCTCCTGTCGTGAATGAATTACATCTAATATTTCTTCTTCTTATCTACATTCTTTGTTCTGATGGTTCGTGTCTCTGTGTTTCTTGCCAGTGAATGAGTTCAGTATAATCCTTAGCTTAAAAATTCACTTCTGGAACACGGAACATTCTTACCCTTGTAAAAGATTTCGAAGAATGTCTTGCTGCTATAATTCTTCTGAGTGCTAGCTGCTGAATGTCTCTTCTCTCATCAGTTATCATCGATGAAAGAATGTTTTAAGAATGAGCAAAGAAGCTCTTTCTCTGAATAACTGGATCAATAATGGCCTTTATTTCGAGACAGATTTATCAGTTTCCAGAGATGACGTGAACCTTCTGTTGATTTTGGTTTCATTTTAATAGAAAACCAGACTGGTTAATAACATATGTTGCAAGTATTATGAGTTTCTCAGAAGGTTTTTCTTACTGATATAGAGTCTCAATATCCTGCTTGCTGTAGTCAACCATCTGGAATGAAGGACTGGTCCTGGCTTCCTTGGCGATAATTCTGTGGAACAGACATCAGTTGATATAACTTGACATACATCATTCAGGTATTTCTGATGTGTACTTAGATCAGATCTACCTTTATACGATTATATTTTATAAGGGGAATATCTTCACATTTCTTTATTGCTTTCCCAATTGGTCCAGGCAGAGACATTGGGTTTACTGTGTTACCATCCATTCTGTGAAATAAATGTCTTAAGGGCAGGTGATTATTATGAAGAAGACAAAAGAACCATTGCAAAGGCTGATTTAGTTCCACTTACAATAGATGTATGACTCCACTTTTGACTCCAGCATTTACATTTGTTCCATCACATCCTATTACTTTGAGGTTTTCTAAGGAAATATTCTGTTTACGGAAAAATTATAAAATCTCTTGTAAGATAACTTTTTATTCACCATTTGGAACTGTAATGTGACCTATGTATCTTGAATCTGGTTCTTGAACAAGTATGTAATGATCTTCCAATTGAGTAGATGCATGGAATTTGTAACCCTTCTTAATTTTACTGTTTTAAGACCTTTTCTTCCATCGAAGTACAACCCATTAAGAGGGCGGGAATTTTCAGCAAATCTTTCCATAGCTTTCTGTCTAAACTTCTTCCTTTCTCTGTGTACTTTATTACGATCGATGACATTACTTGTCTCACCATCATATCCAACACCAATGTCTTGCGAAAGAGCACTAGCAATAGAGGCAGCTGCTCGATCTGAAAGGTCACGCCTTGCCATTTTTGGAACATGCAATCTCATTTGATTTTTCTTTGTTCTGGTTATTGGTTTAATTCTACTTTTATTTCCTTCCTCATCTTCTAATCCTGAAATGCTTTCAGATGCAGTACTTATTGGATATTCTGTTGACACTCACCTCCAGTCTCCTTTGTTCCTTCACCTTTCGTTGCTCTTTTTTCTTAATATGCCAGGTCATTTTAAGGCCAATACCACCAATTACCATTTTCTTCATGGTTCTCTGGTCAACAATGAACTCTCGCTCATTACTTGGAATCGTCTTGTCTTTTGGACACTTGCATTTTGAAAAGTCTGTACATTTGCAAAAGGCAATATCGAATAATTGTGAATTAGTAGTTTTGCAGTAGTTTTCAATTTTAGTTTTGTAATTCGTATCACTTTCTCTACCTTTGAATGGTTTCAATATGTTTCTGTATTTATTGTGTAATTGAATGATGTTTCAACTACACGTTTGTGAGAAATGTGAGGAATAGATGCTTTCCTCCACATCTTCTCAACATCTACGGAAATTATTTCTGCAATATCACTGATGTCTGGTTCTTTTGAATGAATATCAAGTTTCATCAGCACTGGTGGAAGTACATTTTCTGATATTTTTGCTGGAGTGTCAGATAGGCCTATTGGGCATTCTGTTGTGCTCCTTGTACTTGGGGTACCCTTACCCCTTTCCAATATCTCGCTACAACTGTGATCCTTATCCTCTCTCAAACTGAAAATGAGATAATATAATCAATTAAGTAATAAGAATAAAACAAAAGCTCATTTTTCTTATTTTTAGCTATAAGGAAATTTTCGAAGCCTCTGAAGTGCATCTAAATATTAAAATAAATCCAAAAACTTTCATACACGATCATTTGACATTAAATGACAACTTTTGAAAGCCCTGCGGAATTTAAATTCTGAAATTAATTTTTTCATTCCATCCTACTAAACAGTGAATATTTGATATTTGATATTTGATATATTTGGTCACAGCACTTCTTTACATGTAATGGTGTACCTCACATTTCTGTACCCGGTGCCACCATTAACACTTACATTAACACATATTTGCAGTACATGTCTACACAACTTCTACCAATTAAACTATGTACTTTTTTTTATTATTACTTGTTCAATCTCCCTTTCAGTATTTCTCCTACATTTCGTTTGCTATTCTCTATTTGACCATTAATCGTAATATATCTAAATTTATATATGCCTTTCAAACCCCCTTTTTCCTCTAACTACTATTCACTAAGATTTCAATTTCACTTATTCTCTACAAATTATCATATTGAATTATTTGCCTTACTTGTTCTTTGACCTTTTCTCCTATCTGTCTCTTATATTCATTTACTGTTCCAACGTTCAAATGTCAGTACTAATTTAATGCTGTCACTTGTTCATTTCTTTTAACCCTTTTTCATTTTTCACTCATTCATATTTGCGCTCACTTTCAACTTTCTCTCTATTCCACTTACACCTAAACCTTTCACAATACTCTCACTTCCTATAAATCTTATATTTCTCTCTACACATCAGCTTATACACTTTCTCGCTCCCCTATACTTCTCTATCATTTACAATTACAATTACCCTTTACTAGCACTTTTTGATCATATCCCCACATTTATTAATCGTATCTATTAACATTGCTATATCCTCAGCTGTCGCAGGTTCTGACCTTTCTTTACTGCTTGTCTCTGCTTTATTTCTATCTCTGTCTTTCTTTCTATTTCCTTCTTCTTCTTCTTCTTCTATTCCTCTTTTATTCCCCCCCACGCTTTCACTTCCACATCCTAGATTTCCACTCACACTCGCACCCTTAATCTTTTCACTACTTTCTTCCCTATCACTTCCTGACTCTTGGTTTCTCTTTTTATCCCCACTCGCCTTTTTTCTAACACCTGTGCTTCTTGTTCCGTTATTGTCAGCATTCCTTCTGGAGTGCGCTGACCTTACTGCCATCGTATGGAGACTAGGAATCTGCTTACGCTGCTTGATCACGTTACACTTATCTTCTCGATGTGTCATCACCTCTACACTTCCTCGTACGTCAGCATGTGGGTTTCTGAACTCACTACTATTCGCTCCTGTTACCATGTGATCTGCGACAATGACTTGTTCCGTCCTTGAAGTTGGGATGATTTTCTTCTGCTCCTTCCCTTCGCTCATGTAGCAAACGTCGACTTTGTCCTCTTTCGTTCTTCTCGTTAGTCCAAATTCTGGATGATCTTCATTCCTCAGGCAGAACTCCAGATTATACCATTTTCCGTTCACTTTCAATTTATCTTCGTACATTTTAGCAAAGTGACCCTTCACCCTCGCTGCTTTCATATAAGGTAGTAGTCGTTTTCTTCTATTTCTTACTTCAAATGACATATCTGTTTCCACCCTCACTCCTGAACCCCGGAGCCGTCCTAGATTGTTCAGGATAACTTCCCTTACTTTTGTATTCTTAAGGCTCAAGAAGATAGGCCTTTTATTTCCTTTCCCTAATCTGTACGTATGGTCGACATGTTCTTCTCTCAACTCTATATTAAAGATCACTTCACATAAATCTCTCACTTTCTTAAAGGTATCCATCTCTTTTTCCCGGCCCCTTTCTTCAACCCCGAAAATTATTAAGTTATCTTTTCTCAACTTGAGGTCGTATTCACTCATCTTCTTCTTTAATTTGTTATTCTCTTCTATCAACTCTTCTATCTTTTCACAGATGTTATCTACTTTTAGTCTTAAAGCCTGGTTCTTCATATCTACTTCTACTTGATTCAAGCCTGCATTATTATTCCGTTCCTCTCTACTTAATTCACTTACTTTATCATTTCCTGATGTCTCTTTCCGTAACCACTGTTCCATCTTCTCTTACTGTAATCTTCGTTTCTTCCTCAGGCCAATAGCCTTTATACTAAACAGTGAATATAAGTAATTGCATAATATGTTGCTTTCGGGCTCTTACTTAACAGTAGTACCACTGGGTCTTGATATGGAAAGTGTTTATCAGTATTGATTTTTTTTAATTAGATTAAATTTTAGAACGGAGATGTTAACAGTTTAAGAAAATATACTTCAAGAATTCTATTTTGTTCCATTTCCAAAATGGCTATTACGAGTTATTGTCTCCTTTTTTCGGAGGCGGCTCTACAATAAGAACTGCAGAGCTGCATAACCGCCACTTAAATGGACCTGTAAAATTAAAAATGTAAAACGTGTTTTTATGCAATCTAGTTCATTGTTTCGTTTATTTTTATAATTCACTCTCCTTCGATTCGAGATTTTACTGTCTGTAAGAGCCTTGAACTGCTCGAGAATTTTAGCTATAGTGTACTTTTCGAATCTGTGATCAATTCCTGGAGCTCAACGTAGGTAGTCAGCAGCAGGCAACTGGTTTTCTTCACCGTCCCATAAGACTGCATTAGAGCTGCAACCGAAGCAGCCCTCTCTGAATATACAAAAGAACTGCCAATAACCTCATCTCTTTATGACCTGCATTAGAACACATAGGCTTCTGGACTAGCCTACTGAATATCATTACAGTTCCAGTGTGTTATAGTACTGTGGGTGGTGTGATGTGATTAGTCAGTGTGTCTAAGAAACTATTTTATATTAAAAATGAATGAAATGAAAACCTAATCTACCAACCCATTTCGAAATTAAAAGAGAAGTTGCACGTTAACTTAGGAATTTAGGACGTCCTACACCAAATTTAAATACTGAAATTTCTGGAAAAAGTCGAGGAAGTCATGTAGCCTACTAGTCATTTTAATACCGAAATGTGTAATGGAAACGATTGGTTTTTTTGCTGCACTCATGAAAACGCTTTCTCCCCCACCCATGTCTTCTGTTTGGAGGAGAAAATACATGGACAAAGACCGGAGTGAAGGATTTAGTTAATTTGACTTAAAAAAACTAGAAAAGCATGAAAATTCGAAAACTCATTTCAAGTCAAACAGATTTATCACTGCTAGAGATATTAAAATATTGTAACACAGCTTGATTCTGCGTATTGGATTAACATTCAGAAACAAGATGAAAATGTTTCTAAAAATAGATATGGTCTAACTAAAATAATTAACTGTGTGAAATTGTGTGCCGCATTTGAATCGGCAATGCGAGGACTTCCTGAATCAGAAGATTCAACAAACTGCGGTATATTTCGGATTTTGACAGATTTTACTCCACATTTAGATTAAACTTTTAAAGATAATTTATAGGGAACTACGAAAACAATTCAAAATTAATTGCTGGATAGCAATAAAATTATTGGAAATTTCTCTTCACTGCCACCAAAACATGATGCTGAAAGTTTGATGCAGACTATCTTAATGGAATATAGGCTTAATGGAAATTCAGTCATAATTGAACCACATGAATTAATTGTGCTGGTTAATGGTGGGGGCTAACGTAATGAGTGGGAAACACGGAGAATTTGTATTGTGTCCCACAGCTTATTTCTTGTGCTGTTATGCCAAAGAATTAAATTTAATAATGCAACAAACATGTTCACAAACTAGTCAAGTTACGATACTTTATTGCAAATCTGTAGAAACTCCCAGCTCTCTGTTTTATAATTCCGGCTGCCGATATGGGTGTAGGCTAGAAAAGTTGGCGTAATGAAATTTGGTAGGAGTTAAAAGGATTCGAGCAATAGCAAGTTCCTGATGGTTGTTCATTCAGGTATCGACATGTGGGGGATATCTCCACTACGTGACTAGTTGTGCCAGGTGGGAGAGGCGTAGCGCATGGGGTGGGCAGGGCACGCAGATGGTTGGAGTACAATTTCGAGTGCACAGTTAACTTTGAGAAGGGGCTGTAATTACACGTGTTATCCGATTTAGATGCAATAAACAGCATTTGTTTGCTAAATACACTATTTTTCATGCAGAACTGCCAACCTTTGCAACTGCGGGCCACTACTGCCTTTTATCCACCTTCCTTAATTCATAAGCACACGTCATATTCCATTCAGTTATAATTTATTATTCGATCATATAATTAAATTGTTTGATGAAATGGCAACGATCTGTTGCAAGTTGTATATGCCATGCACTATAATGCAATACCAAACAAATAACATAAAAATAAACATGCTTCAGTGTATAGAATTTGTGAAACTGTATCATTGCCATTGCAATAGCAATACTGCTGTGCGAAAATACAGTAGACCTTTTAGAATGAAGTTTCAGCAGAATCACTCCTTTAATTTGTGCTTCGACCCACTATTGTTACTTCCGGAAAAACGTTAATGAAAGGAGTAAATCTAAGTATGTAAAGTGTGTAATCGTGGGACAGATTTACTCTTAATCTCGGTTATGTTAGTTTTAGGAATTGTAAAATTATGCAATATGCATGTGCTGTCGAAAATAGTATTAATCTTCTACTGTAAATTGACTAATTTTTCAGATACTGCTGTAACAGGGTAGAAATGAAATAACCTTGCGGATTTCCAGAGCGTATAGATCATGTTGTATCTAACAAAAAACTATAATACCATATTGATGGAAAGTTCATAGCTTTTTTTTTTTAGAAAAAAACGGTTTTTTCTAAATTTTTAACAACTTGGATCGTGATTTTTGTCTATATCAATAGAAAATGTAATAAAGAATCATTTATCCCTCTGGCGTGTTTCAGTAATGTGGACAGTTTTCATGTAAATTTAATTTAAAAACCGCTAATTTCAAGTCACTGAACGATGCAAGCAGATTGTAACGTCGCAACCAGAGAGGAGGTGGAATGCAGCTCACCTAGGGAGACAGATCTGAGTTCGTTGACCTCTTACATCTGTATCACAAGAAGAGTGTGTTAGCGGCAATGTTGTCGGACTGCTGAAACTTCCAACTTAATTTTCTAATTAACTGTGCATTTAGTCACAAAACTTGTTACAGGTTTTCTATTCATTTAAATGTACCTTATCGTCCTTTTCAATCTGCAGGGTTATGTCACTTCCACCCGGTAGTTAGGGTTTAAGGAATTGTAAAAGCTGTGTTGGTCCTCATTGTTATAGGCTTACTGTTATTGGAATTATGTAAAACGTGACATTGGTATAAATCAGGCCACTAAAGCTTAATATCTACTAAGAAGATTAACAAAAACGGTCTAGATTTGTTCTTATTAGCATTGGTGTAAATGAATAACTATTACTGACACCTTGCTATGTTTTCAACATAATTTTTACTTTCTTATTTTCTCTTTATAGGCATTGTTGTACGATGGGCGAGCAGTGTACAATGTACAGGAACTTGTAAGTAACTGATGAATTAATATAGTTAATAGTATAATATGTTGCTTTCAAGCTCTTCCTTAATCATGGTATCCATTGGTAGTGTTCACCAAAAAAAATAAAGTTTTCTCAAAAATAGATTTAATTTTAGAAAGATGTTCATACCAGTTTCGGACTATACAGGATGTTTCTAAATATTTGTAACAACTGCCGGGAGGTGATTCCTACAGACATAACAAAAAGTAAATGTCCTATGAATATATTATGTCCTACAATGCGTTGTTACTGAGTTACATGCTAAAGCGTTACAGGACGTACAGTGGCCACATCACAAGAGATGCTGAAAGTGTCTGCCATGAGTAGCAATGCATGCAATGCAATGCCTCAACATTGACCGGTGAAGCCACTCAGTGATATCTGCGCCTTGTCGAATAGTTGCACAGACATTATGGATACACTGTTGCAAGTCGTTGATCTTGTTAACCGGAGTAGTGTATATCACACTTTTCATGTGGCCCCACAAGTAAAGGTCCAGTGGATTAAGGTCAGGAGACCAGGCAGGTCAATGCACTGGACCTCCATGCCCGATCCACCATCTTGGGAAGTTGTCCAAAAACCAGCATACATCCAAACTGAAGTGTGCTGGGACCCCATCATGCATGAACCACATGGTGGCGATCTGTTAGGGGCACATAGTCCAGTAGTACAGGCAGCATGTCCCTCAAGAAGGTAAAGTATGTTGGTCCATTCAGTCGTCGGAGTAGCATGCATGGGTTGGATATCATACCACACATTGAGTCCAAATCGGCATTGATGACTAGCAACAACCATAACATGGGGATCAAGATGTGACACTTTCAGCATCTCCTGTGATGTGATGTGATGTGGCCACTATACGCCTTGTAACACTTTAGCATATAACTCAGTAACAACGTATTGTAGGACATTTATTTTTTGTTATGGTTGTAGGAATCCCCCACCCCCCGACATTTGTTACAAATGTTTAGAAACACCCTATATACCTTACTTTAAGAATTCCATTTTGTTCCATCTTTGCAATGGATATTACGAGTTATTTGCTCCTTTTTGTCTAACTTTCTTAATTCCTAATCATTCCCTTCAGTTACAGTTTGTTATTTGAGTATGAATTAGTGGTGATTGAATTTTTTTTGTGCTAAGGCATGTAACAGTGGTATTGATCAAATTTCTCTAGGGCTTATTGTCTTAAATATGAAAATAAACACTGGAAAAAAGTCAATTCTCCTTATGCCTGATAAGAAATAATATGATATATATTAAAAACCATTTTCAAGTTGAACCAAATTGTGACTAGTTTTAACATGACAATATCTCTGAATAAAACAGAAACAATGGCTTTTCTAGGACCTCACCCAATTAGAGCAAAAATAGTTACAGATGGTAAAATAATAGAAGAAGTTAATACATTGAAATATTTGGGTTGCTCTATAACTTATGGGAAGAAGTTTTAAATCGATAATAAACTAAATATATTTAACTATTTTTGTGGTACATTTGCCGTACTTTGGATAAAAAGGTGCGAAAGGAAACTGTTGTTGTTGTTGTTATTATCTAATGCCGGGCTTTGGCAACGAAACCATTAGCGTTCTTGCTCTCCAATATTTCTCTGTGGTGGATCCATCAGGTAGAACTTCACAGGTTTGTAGATGTTCTGCAGTCATTTCTTCTTCTTTGTTGCATAGAGGACAATTTGGATTTGTGTAAATTCCTATTTTATTCAAGTGTTTGGCCAAATAATCGTGTTCTGTAAGCAGTCTGAATTTTGCTACTGCAAATTTACGTGGGATTTCTGGAATAATTTCTGTTTTTTTTTTTTATTAAAATACTCCATTTTTTATCTTTGGCTTTGGTGCATAGTGCTTGGTTTTGCTTGATTTTATATTTATTTTTAATTAGTCTTTTGATGGATGTAAAAGGTAGGCTGGTATTTGTATTCTGAATTAAATTGGATCCTTTTTTGGCAAGAAAGTCAGTAGTTTCATTTCCAGCAATTCCGCAATGTGCAGGTATCATGCAATTGAATTCTTTTCTGTAGTTTTTGAAGTTGTTGGATCATTTTGTGACATTCTTTAATTTGGATTGACATCATTTTATATCAATTTATTGCATATAATGCTGCTTTAGAATCAGAGAGAATGACAGCATTTTGAAATTTATCTATTCTGTATAGTAGGTGTTGGAGTGAGATATGAATAGCCATTATTTCCACATCAAAATTTGTTGTATGATATCCTGCTGGTTGATAAAATGAGAATAACGCACACGTAATTCCTGATCCTGAGTTGTTATCGATAGTAGACCCATCTGTGTAGATATGTAACCATTCTTCTGGTGGGTATCTATTGTTCACAGTTTCTAATGCCAGCGCTTTTAGTACAGGTTTGGAAGTTTCAGATTTTGTAACTGGTTCTTCTAAATCTAGTTGAATGTTAATTGGTTCCAAGGTTAGAAGGTTTTCTCTGCTTAAAATGATTTCTTTAGATTTAGGGAGATTCAATTCTGTTTTTATTTCCGTGACTTTGGACAGGAAACTTGTTTGTGTTTTCAACTTGGTTGGTTGTAACAGTGTTTTTTCCCATTTTGTTGTTGTTAACCATAGCATTTTTTCATGGTGTGTTAGTGCCTGCTCCTCTAGAGTGAGATATATTGGAGGGTTCTGGGTTAGGGCTTGCATTGCCGTGATTGGGGTTGATTTTGCTGCACCAGTTATTAGTCACAGGGCCTGATTTTGGCATACTTCTAGTCGATTCAGGTTGAAATTATTTGCTGTAATTAATACCTCCGCATTGTAGAGAAGTATTGGCTTGATGAATGTTTTGTACGTGATGTTCAAAGTCTGCCGATTACTACCCCACTTGGCTCCAGCTAATCTCTTTAAAATTGGAAGTCTTTTTGTTGATTTGTTTACTACTGGTTCAGTATGATTTTTCCAAGATAATTTTGAATCAAAAATTGTCCCTAAATATTTCGTTTCATATGTTTGTCTCAGGTTTGTTTTCTTGAACTGTAGATTTAGTTTAGGGATTTTTTTCTTTAAGCTAAATATTTGAAACGTCGTTTTATCAGTATTTATGGCCATCAAATTGTTGTCAGTCCACTTTTCTAATAGGATCAGAGCCTTTTCCATTGAAGTTTTGGATTTGACTATTTGTGGGGAAGATGTCCA
This sequence comes from Periplaneta americana, assembly GCF_040183065.1. Lineage (NCBI taxonomy): Eukaryota > Metazoa > Arthropoda > Insecta > Blattodea > Blattidae > Periplaneta > Periplaneta americana. The sequence continues at coordinate 42,373,619 of NC_091129.1, forward strand.
CATGACCATGTCGTCTGCAAAAAGAGCTGTCTTTATTTCTGGGCTTGAAACAGCTGGGGGAGATCGTTGATGTAGATGTTAAACAAGGTTGTACTCGGTACTGCACCTTGTGGGAGGCCCATTTTTATTTGTCGGAATTTGGAAGTACTGTCATTGTATTTTGTAGCACAGAAACACTGGGAAAGGAAGTGAGTGATCCAGTTTAGCATGTTGTTTTGAATGCCTATTTTTGTGAGTTTTTCAAGTAGTTTATACCGCCATACTGAATCGTATGCTTTTTCAAAATCAATGAAAACTGATAGCGTATCTTGATTTTTGTTGAAAGATTCTTTGACATCTTGGGAGAGCTGAATTGTATTTTTTTTTTTTTGTAGATAGGTGTTGTCTGAATCCTGTTTGTGCTGCTGTTAGTATGTTATTACTTTCTAAGAACCAATTTAACCTCGCTGAAATCATGCGTTCTGCTGTTTTTGCAATGACACTTATTAAAGAAATTGGTATGTAATTATTTATATCATCACCTGTCTTGCCTTTTTTTAGAATAAGGATAATTATTGCTTTTTTCCACTCTGTAGGTATAGTAAAAGTCCATGATAGGTTAAATAATTTCAGTAATGCATTTCTTCCCTCTTGTACAAGATGTTTCAGAAATTCTGCATGTATTTTATCAGGTCCAGGAGATTTTTTATCTTTAACTCATGGATTGCAGAATCTAGTTCTCTTATGGCGAATTCTTTGCGAAATATATCGTTTGTTTGTTCTTGACCTTCTTAAATTTTTTTAGATCTTTTTTGATCTGCCTTTGCTTCTTTTTAGCTTCAGGAGAAAGTTTATGTTGAGAGCTATAATGCTTATTAAAGGCTTCGGCAATAGAGCTGCTGGAAGTGAACGTTTTCCCATTAAATTTGAGTGGTTCTTTCCTCGTTTCTCTTTGACATGTGATTTTATTTACATATCTGTATACTTTTTTTGCATCTTTTCTATAATCAGCTTTTTCGATAAATTCACTGAATGCGTTTTTCTTGGCTACATAGATTTCTTTTTTAAACTTTGCTGCCTTTCTTCGCCATTCTTGTGTATCTATTGGGTTGTTGGACAATTCTGCTTTTTTCCTTGCTATGTCCCTTTCTTTTTTTAACTTTGATAGATCTGCATTCCAAAAGGGTTTATAGTTTTTAATTTGTCCTCTTGGAATCCAATTTTTTGCTGCTTCGAGAATTATGTTTGAGATTGTATTGTTGAGTTTATCTGTACATACTTCGTATTGAATGGAGTATAATTTTTGTTCGGTCTCTTCTGTAAATTTTGCCCAATTAGCTTTTCTAAAATTCCAAGAGTATTTTGGTTTTGGTTTGCTATTATTTTCTTTGTCCTGATGTATTATGGATGCAGTAACTGCTCTATGATCTGATCCTAGGTCTTCAATGATTTCACATGTAGTCTTATCTTGCAAATCTGATGATACTAACAGGAGGTCTGGGTTTGTACACTGACCATTATAATGTAAGTATGTAGGACAATCGTCGTTCCTGTAAATAAGTTCTAAAGTGCTTGAATTTAATAGATCTTCAATAGTTTTGCCACTAGCATTATAGTCTTTGTATCCCCATTTAGGTGAATGACCATTAAAATCGCCAATCAAAATTGTTTTTCGGTGTATATTTATTATATCCAGACAAGGGTTGTTATTAGGTGGATTGTATATTCCATATATGATATAATATGAATTTCCTTTCCAGATTTCAATTTGGATAATTTCTACTTTGTCTTCTTGTTGCATTTCCTTTATAACTTTAAATTTTGATAAAATGTTTATTCTAACACCTGCAAGAATTCCACTAGCTAATTGACGTGATTTGGGGAGAATATATATATTGAATCCAGAAATTTGAAAGTATTTCAGTTGATCTCTTGATACATTTGCTTCTTGTATAATAAATACATCTATCCCTTTTTCCTCTATGATTGTTTGTAGTTCGGCTTTTTTGCTCTGTGTAAGTCCTCCTGCGTTCCATTGGAGAATTTTAAGGATGTTTTGTAAATGACGTCCTGCAGATGTCCCCGCCCGGAGATCGGAAAGGGGGACTATTTTACCTCCGGAAAACTTATCTGAAGGATTTGCCATTAGGTTAATTAGCATAAGTGTAACCGTTTTTTAAGTGGGCACCAATTTTTTGTTTGTAATGGTGGTTATATCATCCACTCACGTAAACCCCCAGTATGACTGGAGGCCACACCTGTCGTTGGTTAATGGGTCCATCGGACCTGGACGGGAGGAGTTTTAGAGTCCACCAACCTTTCTCACAAGCACCACTTGTGGAACATTTCTACTGCGTGGCAGGCCAGCGTAAGAGATGAAATAGCATTTTCTCTATTTCTGATGTTGTGGTTATACCGCCAATACTCGGTCCCCAGAGCCTCATCTGTAAAAGCAGGTTGCACCACGAGCAGGTTGAGGTTGGGTTTTGGATAGGAGAGGTTATGGAATGCACTTCACTGTCCCTTGCAACCTGCGAAAGGAAACTTTATTGAAGTTGTATATGGCCATGGCAATCCCTGCATTCTTGTATGGTTGTAAATGCTAGAATCTAACAAAAGACCATGAACAAAGAATCGAAGCAGGAGAAATGAAGTTTTTGAGATACGTAGCTGACTATATAAAAAGAGGAATGAAGACATAAGAAAATAATTAAATATACAAGGTATAATAGAAATAATAATTAGAGCAGGACAACAGGACTGGAAAGAACACATGCATAGAATGCCAACAACACGTATTGCTAGAGCAGCCATGGATTATAATTAGAGCCCAGAATTTTAGGTGCTAAAAGTTAATATTGGTCCTTGCTATAGTTTACAAATATAGAAGCCATGCTCCTACTTCTTTGAAATGTCATTCTTGTCATTCAGTACTTTTCTTTTGGTACCGTTAAAGGTCTTAATCCTCTTAGCCACCACTTACAAATTAGCACATGGTTCACAAGATCCATTGCCCAGTCCTTGTGACTCTGTTGCCTATTATTACATATCTGACTCTTGCCATCTAGGCAAGTTCTACACAGTTCTGTGTATGGTGGACCTTCATATTTCTGCGTATGGTGGACCTTCATATTTCTGTGAATGGTGGATCTTCACATTTCTGAGTATGGTGGAACTTCATATTTCTGTGTATGGTGGACCTTCACATTTCTGCATATGGTGGACCTTCATATTTCTGTGTATGGTGGACCTTCACATTTCTGCGTGTGGTGGACCTTCACATTTATGGATTTCAGTTCACCATTACTTTAGCATTTTCAGACATTTGCACATCAGTTCATTGTTTATCATTTCCGCTCTATTTCATTTTTTTACTTCAAATTTCTTTAATTTTCGTATCTGTTTTAAATATGTCTTATGTTTACAAATTTATTTGCTAATTACTTTCTCATTTATTTCTGTTACTCTCTTCTGCTGTTTCACTATCCATCCCTCCCTAATTCACCCTCTTCTACTTTATCCCATTCCTATACTGTCTCCCACTTACCAGCTCTCTATAATAGTTCTATCACTGAATCTTCGTATGAAAAAGTCTATTGAAAGGATTAAGAAATAGATTTACCTTTTAGAATAAAGATGTCGATATCAGTTTTGGATTATATGCCTTTCTTCAAGAAATTTTGTTTTATTCCATCTACACAGTACATAATGATTTTTCTCAATTGTATCTATCTTCCTCCTTCCATAATAATCATTCATTGGCGTAGAAAGCCTACAATTACAATTTGTCATTCGAATATGTATAAAATGAATTTGGGTAAATGAAGAGGCAAGTGAGAGCAGAATTGAATTTTCTTTGAGTATAAAAATAAAGTCTAGGAAAAAAATATTTGATGCCTAATATTGTAAACAAATTATTGGCTGCAGGAATTAGTTTTAAATGTGCTGACACAATTATTTTAAGATTTGCCTGAACAATGCATAGAAAATTCCTTAAGAAACTTATGTCCATTTACCATGTTTATAAGATACCTCATCAGTAATCGTTATTGTCATTTTCATTGTCATGGTCATCATGATCATCGCCATCATCATCTTTCACAACTTTAGTGAAGGTAATCTGTTCGTCTGTTTTTAATGTATTTATTTCTAAATCTCATTTTGTAAGCAAAAACATTTTTCATCATGATATTTTATTTCTCTGCATCAATTCTCCCCAAGATAAATTATTTGATCATCTTTTTCCAAAATAAAGTTATTAATGTTTCTGTACAATATTCCATTCATATTATCACTGAAAATCATGTAGGTGTCATTTTATAATGAAAGAGGTTTGTATGTCGGTGTTCAATGTCTGACAACTTGTGTGCATGCCTTTGTGTAAATTAAACACCAATTGGACAAATATTGAAAGTAACAGAACTCATTTATACAAACCAGGATACAAAAGCTTAATACCTACTAAGGAGATTAATAAAATCAGGGGAATATTAATTTTAGTCCAGTGATATCTGGTGTCTAATGGCAGACTGCTTAGTTTATGATCCTCAGTCTTCTGGCTTCCCACTACAATGTGGCCAAAATCTGTGCTTCATGTTGTTTAAGCTTTCACATTCCATAATTTGGTCCATACTCATGACTGAGTTACCCTTTATTGCATATGATGTACTCTATGAATATACAGGATGGTCCACTTAACACTTTCACCTCAGATAGCGTGTAACATATTTCAGATATACACAAACCGACAATTACAATTCAAATTACATCGAAGGGGACATCTGATACATGTAATGCATTTTTTTTTTCATGAAATAATTTTCAAGACATTAGTCAACTTTCCTTTATTAAATGGAAACGAACAATGTTTTGTATTGCAAATGTTGTATTAGCTCTGTCTAATAACAACTGACTACTTTACAGACTGTTTGAATGTCACCGGTAAAAGTAAACATGAACAATGACTGACACCCCCTCCTTATGTCTAGTTCATAATAATGACGTAACTGAAGATCGAACACACCCATAGTACGCTACCCAATACAACCCTTATTTCTTTAGTTCTGTGCTAGACAATTGAATGATAAGACATCAGCAAGAAATCTGATTGTACGCTAGGGATTTTGTGCATTGTTTTTTTTAGAATAGTTGTTTATTTTTTCTTGTACACTACTTTTATGTCTCACTTCGCCATGTGCAACACATCCATAGTATTAAAATGTACAGTACATTGTAATTGTGATTTAATTGACACACAACTCTAACCAGAATTGTCCTCCCTCTGTTCGACCCTTCGTCAGACATTGCTTATGTTTACTCTTATTCAAACAGTCAGTAAAGTAGTAAGTTATTAGACAGAGCTAACGCAACATTTTCAATACAAAATATAGTTGGTTCTCATTTAAAAAAAAGAAAGTTGACTCTAATATCTTGAAAATTCTTCGATATACATAAAATACATTACTTGCATCAGATGTCACTGATGTAATTTAACTTGTAATTGTCAATTTGTGTATATCTTAAATATTTCACACACTATCAGAAGTAAAAGAGTTAAGTGGGCCACCTTGTATAGACCTATGTGTACATAGTGTACATATTGTGAATTTTATTAGTAACAACAATGTAATTTATTCGTCACAACAATAATTCCTTTCTACAATTCACCTTAAACGCTCTCGTCAACAATTGGATCTCCACTCAACACCGTATTCGTTATAGCACTCCACCGACGACAATGACAATTTACTTGGACTATTACGAACAACAATGAACTGTTAATCTTAACTAATATTTACAAAGCACTATTTATAAATCAGAACTACCAGTTCTCAGTTCACAGTTCTTCTATCTCAGTCACTCGAGTTCACGGTATCTCGAACCACAGACCTTCAGAGACAGTTCACTGTACTCGAACTCGGGTCCCTCCAACTGCGGTCCACTGCACTCGAACTCAGGTCCCTCCAACTGCGGTCCACTGCACTCGAACTCAGGCCTTCGGATGCTGACGCAGATGTGGACGCACACTCGAGTCGAACTCCGGCTGGCTTGCTTGCTCTGGCTTTCTCACTGACTGAATAACTGAAAACTCTGAAACTCACTCTAGTTCGCTGGCGCTTCTTCTTTTATAGCAAAATCATAGTTGCGAGAATTTTCTACAGGTGTGTAGAGAATTATCTCGATATCTCTACATCGACAGACTTCTGGAATAGTCGGGAAGGTCGTTCCACATTCACTGCGTTAAGTAGCAGCTGCGCGCGCAAACTCGTCGCGTTGACGTAATACACCCTCTCTCGCCGCGTTGGCCCTTTCCCCTCTTCGCCGCGCGCCATCACAAAGTGCTCCGCGCGATCTTCTCTCTTGCGGGACGCTGGTCGTGAGTTCGAATCTCACGTCGCTGTCACAATATGAAGGGGTGAGAATTATAGTCCGAAGCCACATCTCTAACAAAATTGTTTTTTGTACGAATTCATTCTTATACTGTACATATGGGGCACCTACTGGTAGAATATTATAAAATTTACATAACAAATGATGTAAGTGTTCATTGAAGAAATTGTGATAGTGCACCTAATAGCATTGAACTCGGAACTTCCAATACGCTCCCCTGTAAAATTTTGTCTGTGTGGCTTAGGACTATATCATTCTCATCCCTTCATATATAATAATAATTCTAAATTATAGACATCAGCTCAAAGAATTTTGAGTGACCACAAGGCTCCTGAATACAATAAACATGTACAATAATGTGATGTGATACATTAAAGAAAAAAGAAAGTTAATTGTTAATTTGTTTATTTGTTTGTTTTGTGGAGATGTGCAAGGGTTTCATGACATGTGATCTGACTAAACGCAGCTGTAGACTATTGTTTTCTTGGTTTGTTCTTATTAGCATTGATGCTAAATGAGTAACTGCTACTGGCAATTACTGACTCAGCATAATTTTTACTCGCTCATTTTCTTTTTATAGGGTCTATTTGATCAGGGAGAAGCCCTCTTCCATCGTGGACAGCTTGTAAGTATCTTTATTGACATGTTGATTCCTTTAAGTTATGAATAATATTAATAAGCTTTATTTGAAAACCGTCTGTAACTTATCTACTAAGATTTATTGGTTTTTAAATGAAGCTTATTGATGTTAAGTTATAAGTAACTGATGAATGAAGATAGTTGATATTATAATATGTTGCTTTCAAGCTCTTCACGAAAATAGATTTAATTTTAGAACAGAGATATTGATACCAGTTTCGAATTATATATCTTACTCCAAGAATTCTGTTTTGTTCCATCTCCACAATGGATACGAATTTCTTTCTTAAGTCATAATCATTCGTGGACACACATATTCCCTTCAGTTACAGTTTATTATTTGAGCATGCATTATCGATAATTTAATTTTGTATGATGAATTGGCATGTGACAGTGGTATTAATACAAATTCTCTGGACAGAGACATTGTCAGTAAAACCGAAATTCCAATGATCTTTAAAATCGTAAATCATGTCATTGTAGCAGACTAAATATGATATATCACAGTCAAACACAATGTTCTATATTAATTGAACAGTGTTTACCTATCCGAAACAACACTTGGAACATAGAAATCATATATATTTGTTTCACAGAACAGTATTATTTATGTGTATGGTATTTACGAAACTATTAAGCCCTTGAATAAGAGGAGTTTTAGTTACCAGTACCATAAAAGAACGAACGAACGTAATTGGTGTCGTGTTCATCAGACCCAGTGAAGATGAGAAGCTATTAAACCTGATCACATGTAACAGATTGGCTGCGATATGGGATTTTTTTGGCAACAACATGAGTAGTTCTACAGACCGACAATACATGACACGATATGGCTGAACAGCCCATAACTGGACATGGTAGTGTTGCCAATCATGCATAAATGATCGCATTATGTGATACATGATAACACTTACAGAATAATGCGGTTTTTTTGGGGTACTCAAATTATATTGTTTTTCTGTACGATACAGAGAGAAAAGGAATTCGTAGAATTGACACAGAGTAATAAGTATTACTCCATGGAGCTTGCAACTATTCTTCCATCTAGTGGTCATTACCAAAATTTCATTTTTGACAGTGGAGATCCTAACAACTGTTCTCTTTTATATATTGTAATTTTATAACATGGGAATGGCCAATCTGATACATATGTGATCAGACCACTAATATCACGTGTTGTGGCTTCCTTGAATCGTGTAAGTTTATAAAACATTCAAATAACAGTTTTCGATATTTGTCACTGCTATTGTTAGTTTTGAAATTATAGCACAGACGTCAATTGATCGAAGATTAAATATTGGTTAACACTCAAACTTCCCAGTAGAGGCGCTGAGTTCAAAATAAGACTACAACAAATAATACAAAATTAGAGATATCAAACAGCTTCGTACCAGAAAATTGGGGGCGGAGGTCCACATCTCCCAATCCACACACCAGGCATGCCCATGTTCTCCTCAACAAATAGGCCGACGTTTCTTTGAAACATTAAGCTTCTAAGAAATTACACTGTATTTGAAATGAGTTGTAGTAAATGAAGATATTAAAATGAATAATACCAGTAATGATAATTAACACAGCTATTACTTTACATCAGTTGATTAGGTGCTCAAAGCGACGTCCTTCAAAATCTAAGCATTCATTAATTATTTTGCGAAGATTTCTAAAATTTGCCAATGTCCAGGGAGTAATAATGCCACAATCTTAACGTATTTCTTCTTTCATATTCTCTTTTTTGGTAAGTGCTGTAGTCACGACTTGTCCCTTGATGTACCCAATAAAAGTTACCATTCAGGGTGATATGAGTAAGCAGACCATATGACATCTATCTCCGAACTTGTTTAACAATTCACGTGTACGTCAAATCACGCCATATTTCTCTTTCTGTAAGGTGTCCTAACCCAATAAGTTTTGGAAAAATCAGTATTTAGTTTTTATTTATCAATATAAGAGAAACTAACCTGCAACATTTTCATAAATTTGTACGCATTTCCTAATACTTGTATGTATATTTGGTATACTTTGTCCTTCAGGGCAACCCCTATTTTAGGGATAGTTTGTTTACATACATGGGGAATGCTGTGCATTAAGTATCAATTTCTTAATAATCATATTTTTTCACATATAACCACATTATATCCCCTTATTTACTCTATGCTGACTTCTGTGCCTCCTTGGTGAATGTCAAATGTACACCCCTTCTTCATACCTGCTTTCTGTTGCGGTGTTCCCAGCGTACTCTAGCTGTGTGCTGTGCTGTGTATTCGCAACAGTTTGATGTCACTGCTATAATGACACGAAATTACATTAGCTTAATTGATTCTGGAATGCTGAGGACTAATATTGAGATTACTTTTTTGAGATGATTCCAATTAAAAGAAGATGCTACTTTGCTACGTTTACTCTTTTACTTCAATACTGTACATAATGGTAACAACAATAATGTAACCTGCTGAGAAGCAACCTTCAAATCATCAGCAGCCTGTTCGTAACTCTACTGGCAGCCAGGAGTGCAGCATGGGTCCCAGCTTCCCCTCTTCACTGCTGTCTAGTTTACTTGTGTATAGACTAGTTATCATAATGCCTAGAATGGCTTTATCATAATTTTTCTGCCTTGAACATGTTGGTTAGTTAGTTAGTTAGTTAGTGGGGTTTAAAAAGGGCGCGTCAGCTACTATGGCTATTTGCGCCCTTATCTAAAATCCTTCACAAAACAGAAAGACAACACAATAATCAGAATGCTTAAAAGAACTAAAAAGCATTGTCATAGTTGAAACGTGGTTTGAACATGTTGGAGATTTGAAACTGTCATTATCTTTTCAGTCAGGTATATTTACCAGAAGGCACCACTTCAGTGAAGGGCTGCCACTTTGGCCATTGGAATTGGACAGATATCGAATGTATTAGCACTCAGATATAATAAGCAGAGCACTAAAGTTTAATATACACTATAAAGATTAATAAAAGCAGTGAAGTATTACATTTAGTCCAGTGATACGAGGGGGGACCCAAAAATAACTGGAATTTTTTTTTTTTTTTTTTTTTTTTTTTTTTGCACTCTACATTCACAGTACTTTAGTCCCCTTCAAAGTATTGTCCATGTGCATTAATGCACTTGTCCCAACGCTTTTGCCATTGCTGAAAACAGTGCTGGAACTCTTGAGGCAGGATACTATTCAAAGCTGTTAGCGTGTTTTCTTTGACGTCATCCACATCACTGAATCGCTTTCCTTTCAGACATTTCTTCATCTGTGGAAATAAAAAAAAGTCCGACGGAGCCAGATCGGGTGAGTAAGGTGGATGAGGCACAAGCACCACGTTGTTTGTCAAAAACTGTCGGACCGTCAGAGCTGTGTGGGCTGGAGCATTGTCGTGGTGAAGCAACCAGTTCCCATTTCTCCACATTTCAGACCGTTTTCGTCGCACACTCTCTTGTAATCTTCGTAACACATCCAAATAGAAATGTTGGTTCACTGTTTGTCCTGGTGGAACGATCTCTTTGTGGACAATGCCATTCACATCAGAAAAACAAATCAACATTGTTTTCACATTGGATCGCACTTGACGTGCTTTCTTGGGTCGTGGTGAATTTGGAATTTTCCACTGGCTCGATGCTTGCTTTGATTCTGGATCATACTCATAGCACCAAGACTCATCTCCAATCTCAATTCTTTTAAGAAAATTTGGATCGTTCTGCACTTCACTCTCCAAGTCGCGGCAAACTCTCACGCGGTTTTCTCTTTGATCATCTGTGAGCAAGCGAGGAACAAATTTTGCAGACACCCGTCTCATGTGCAAATCTTCAGTTAAAATTCGCTGGACCATGCTCCATGACAGGTTTGTTTGCTCAGACACTTCGTCAATGGCCTTTCGACGATCTTCATCAATTGCACGTTTGATTTTGGCAATGTTTTCGTCATTTCTTCTTGTCGAAGGATGCCCAGAGGGTGGCATGTCTTAAGTTGACATGTAGACCTGTGATTTCCCCAAAGCATCATCATTAAAGGATTGCCAAAGCATCCCAATGGTCTCAGCTGCAATTTTCCCTAACAGAAAACAAAATTTCACACACACTCTTTGTTCCTTGTGATTGGTCATCTCACTAATCGTCAAACGGTTGAAACAGGATTGCAAACAACACAGCAACACAAACAAACCACTTAACTCAGACTGATGCCAAATCACTAGCGGTCGCGGGAGACCCCAAACTAACACCACCTAACAGCACAACTCGTAACTACAAAGCATGGGAACGCAACAGTTTGGTTCCGGTTACTTTTGGGTCCACTCTCGGATATACACATTGTGGAGATGGTATCATAGTGAGTGTTCAGATGAAAGATAGCTGTAGATTCTTTTCTTTGTTGTTATTAGGATTAGTGTTAAATCAGTAACTACTCAGTTAAGGCAGTAACTTCATGAACTTCGTAACTGAGAAAAACGTGTTCAAAGTTGAATATACTTCGCGTTGCTTTCTCATTTCTTAAAAGTGTAGTTGTAAAATAAGCAGGAAAATTTATTTATGGTATCAGAAATTTAAATTTTCCGCAAACTGATTACAGCAGATACTACCTTTTACAGAGCATAAAGGAACTTTGATTGTTGAAGTAGTAAGTGGAAGTAACTGCCTTTTTTTGTTGTATGACGTATTTCTTACTTTGATTGTACAGTACTAGAAATAAATACACTTTGAAGGATGATTTTGGATTTCAATTTTATTATAGTAGAATTAAATTACAGAATTTACAGATAAAAATACAATCAATTTTTCGCGAAATGATTGCCAGCCGGAAATACACTAGAAATAAAGATTATTCATTTCTGCTTTATTGAATAGAAAATTTAAGAACAATTCAACTCGCGGCCAAAACATAACGTGTTGGTTATTCACATTCAGAAATATTTTACCAGAATGACGTATTTTCAACATTAGCAAAGTCAGTTTTTTTTATTGTTATACCTTCACTTTTTGTTTGGAGATTTTCTCAAAACTTTGGAAGGTGGACAGGTTGCACATCATGTTTAAAAAAATGAAGTTCAAAGTGTTTACTTGATTCATATATTGTTTTGTATCCAAGATTATAATTTGTCTCATTGCACTGGAAGCCCTAATCATTGCAAGTTTTACATTCAGAGTGCCAGGAGTATAGAGAAAGATACTGTTTTTTTTATAGTGTAGCCTATACTTACTGCTTTCTGTCATTACTGAGGTTGAGGGTTGGGATTCTAATACAGTTTAAGAAAGTTGTATAGGTACCGACACTGCTCTCTTAGAGTGTAGTCAGGAGGCTACATACTGCTTTCTGTCATTACTGAGGTTAAAGGTCGGGATTGTAATACAGTTTAAGAAAGTTGTGTAGTCTGTAGGCTACATACTGCTTTCTGTCACTGTTGAGGTTGAAAAAACAGCAAAGCAGTAAGTGATTTTTCGTTTAATTCGAACAAAAATAAATTTGTATTGCAAAATATCGAGACGAATCCAACGATACCAAACACGGCAAATTTATATTTTTTGTAGTTACTGCCATCTTCCTTAGCATGGCAGCACTGGCAATTACTGACCCATAGATATATTGTCTACATAATTATTTAAATTTCATTTTCTTTTTATAGGAGTTGGTACAACTAGAACTAATTCCAATGATCTTCTCCAACTTTGTAAGTAACTCCATGATTTACCAATTTACAGTACAGTATAATATATAGTAACTATATAGATCTTTAAAAGCTGTATCATTGGATCACTATATGAAAAGTACAGTGGTAAAAATTATAAATTAGATTTAGTTTTAGAACAGATGCTGATAACAGTTTTGGTTTATACCAGGTGTCTCAAAAGACTGCTGTCATAGGGCAAATCGGAAGTCTTGATGTAATGAATATTGTATAGACCTATTTATAATATTGATATCTCAGTCTTTGAGATAGAAAAAGCATTTCTGTAAAAGATGTTCAAATTGGTTTCTCTCATGAGCCTTGCAGATCGGGATACGAGCATGGAAAGATCTTTGTACATTGTAAAACATTGTTGGTGTGACATGCAGCACTAATATCTTCTTTGAGATTATCAGTTGAATGTGGACAGATTTAAGGTGTTGCCACAGGAAAAAATCAAGGTTTGTGAGGTCTGGAGAGTCATTCTATAGGTCCAACTGAACCATAGTCCAGGCATTCTTGTACACGTACACCAAAATGCAGGGGAGCTCCGTCTTGTTGGAATTAGACTCTCCTACTTCCTGCTACTACCATATCGCCAACGTACTGTTCCAACACATCTTTTACGAGCTGCAGACATCGTTCAGCGTTGATGCATCCTGCAAGGAAAATTCGTCCCACTATCTGTTGTCCATGTACATGCACCACACTGTTATTCTGGGTATCAATATATTGTGCTATGTAGGAATTCTCTTGCTCATTACACCATGTTGTGTCAGTTGACATGACCATGATACTCGCACTGTTTATTTCATTATTAGTATTTTTATTAGGTTATTTTATGACGCTTTATTAACATCTTAGATTATTTAGCATCTGAATGAGATGAAGGTGATAATGCCAGTGAAATGAGTCCAGGGTCCAGCACTGATAGTTACCCAGCATTTGGTCATATTGGGTTGAGGGAAAACCTCGGAAAAAACCTCAACCAGGTAAATTGTTCTAACTGGGAATTGAACCCGGACCACCTGGTATTGCAGCCAGGCGCACTAACCACTACTCCTCAGGTTTGGACTCATTGTTAGTAAACCAATTACAAATTCTTCCCAATATCACCATGCAGTACCTGCAAAAGTTTGTTTTATAAGAGTGAAATTTATGATATTGCAGAATACTTTGCACAGAGGTTTTAGGAATTCCAAGTTCCTGTTCAATCTTTCGCAATAATCTGGTGGGACTTCCTGTTACATTGATCAAGTACTGCAACAGAACTGTTATTACCATGGGACACCCTATATGTGGTCTCTCTCCTACAGAACAAGTCTCGTGAAGGAGTTTGAAGTTTCGACTGACGGTTAATTTTCCAGGTCTCTTTGATTGGATGGCAACAGTGAAATTCATCCCATGTTTGTCATTGACAGAGAAAGACCCGAGACATGCTGAATTTTGGCTTTATCTTGCATATTGCATTCATTTAATCTACATTCGCTTAACTGTAACAAATTATTGTCATTACATCAATTACTTCCTATTTTTCCCATGACACCAACCTTTGGGACACTTTGTCTACTTTACTTTAAGAACTTGATTTTGCTTCACCTACACGAAACTTACTATGAGTTATTTTCTTCTTTTTATTCATCTTCCTTAGTTCATAATCATTCATTGGCACATTCTCTTCAACAGTTTGTTATTTGACCACGAATTATTTGACTTTTTTGAAGGCCCATGTGACAGGAGTATTCATAGAATATCTCCATTGTCTTCAAACATGAAAGTAAAGTCTAGATGAAAGACAGAATTCTTCTTACGCCTAATCAAATGAACCATGCATAGTACAGTACCTTCAGTAAGCCTATGCAGTTTCAAATGTGCTGTCATAATTAGAATATGTTTGAAGAATACATTGAAAATCCTTTATAAAATATCTCAACGATAATCTTTATTGTCATCTTCGTTATCGTCGTCGTCGTCGTCGTCGTCGTCGTCGTCGTCGTCGTCGTCGTCGTCGTCATCATCATCATCATCATCATCATTCTCAATAATATTGAAAGTGATTCATTTGTCTTTTAAATATTTGTCCATTTTTAATATTCTTCCAAATCCTGTTTTGTTAGGAAACACATTTTTCACCATGATATTTTCTCCCTTTACATCAATCCTTCTGCAAGGTGAATATTAACACAGATTATCGATTTAAGTCAGTTTGTCCCAAAGTTCCTATTGTTGCTGTACCTTATCCGAATCAAATTAGTCAAGGTATGTCAAAGGTAGTTCATGATACATAAGGATTGTAACTCAGTGTACAATATTTTACAACTTGTGGTCATATCTTTGGGTAAATTATAGAGCAGTGAGTTTCTATGTATTGTGTACGTGAATGTCAACAAACAGAGTACCACTTGCTATGACTTTACAAAATTATAATGTAATAAGTATTTAAATATAATTATGTTATGTAAAAAAAATTTGGAATGTATTCTGTAATGCCGCGATGACAAAGAAATTTTGGATAAACGAATTTTAATTCCTTGATGTGCTACCCAGTGCTTAAAGTGGGTCATTATGTATGGTATGCATGTGAAATATATGAAACAAGCTGGTATGATATTAATAAGATTGATAAATATGAATTTAGAAATTTGTATACAGGGTGTTAAAAAGAAGGTCTAATGTTGTGAGGGGTGATAGTACACATCACAGCATTTATCGTTATCCCATACTGCTCACAGCTTTCATGTAGCTCCAGTAGCATATTCCTTAGTATTGTCTCCTCTTCTGTTAACAACGCCATACATACATACATACATACATACATACATACATACATACGTGTTCTGCCCATGGGCAGAGCTTTCACTACAAACCCAGCATTTTCCAATCTTTCCTATTTTCTGTCTTCCTCTTAGTCTCCGCATATGATCCACATATCTTAATGTCGTCTATCATCTGATCTCTTCTTCTGCCCTGAACTCTTCTCCTGTTCACCATTCTTCCAGTGCATCCTTCAGTAGGCAATTTCTTCTCAATGACCCGACCAATTTCTTTTTCTCTTTCTGATCAGTTTCAGCATCATTCTTTCTTCACCCACCCTATCCAACACAACTTCATTTCTGATTCTGTCTGTCTACTTCACGTGTTCCATTTCAAATGCTCCTAGTCGTTTCTCTTCATTTCGTCGTAATGTCCATGTTTCTCTCCCATACAAAGCCACACTCCACACAAAGCACTTCACTGGTCTCTTCCTTAGTTCTTTTTCCAGAGGTCTGACGCCATTATATACTTTATTATTCTTCCTCCTATTATCACCCCTCCGATGTACTGAAAACAGTTCTTCACTAAATCCTCCAAGTAAATGTTCAACAGTGTAGATGATAAAGCGCATCCTTCTCGTACTCCTCTCCCTATTTCACTTCCTTCTGACATTTCTTCTATTGTTTCGAAAAATGAGATAAAAATAATTTTCATAATTTTGCTTTAAGCGCAAAAATTCTGCATCAGGAAAAGCACATTTTTATTGAGAGAAGTGTTGAGAGTCAAGAAGATTAAGAAAGAAAAACTGTGAACTATTACTGAATTTCTTGGTAATGCAAGGTTCATCCAGCAAGTAAGTTCCAATGGCCGATAAAGGAAACAAAAACATCAATAAGGAAGGAATATTTATTGCGGTATTTACAGAGATTCACTGGCTACTTCTCAACATAGTCACCACCGTTATTGAGGCATTTATCATACCGGTACACCAACGTTTGTATGCCCTTGTCATAGGAATTTGCTGCCAACATCTGGAGCCATGAAGTCACTCCCAGCATCGTTGTGGAAACGTTTTACTGCCAGAAAGTGCTTCATGAGACGGAAGAGATGAAAGTCACTTGGCGCCAGGTTGGGACTGTAGGGTGGATGGTCAAAGATCTCCCATCCAAACCGAAGCAACAGATTTCATGTGATGTTGCCTGTATGGAGTCGTGCATTGTCGTGCAAAAGTGTAATGCTTCTTGTCAGCATTCCATGTCTCATATAATGAAAATTTTAAGTTCAATCTATAAGATTTATCTATTTGCAAATGTTTATTTGTTACAACATTGTATATAGAATATTAACATTTTCGGCTTTTTGGCATCATCAGATATGTTAAGAAACACGTAATCTAAACCTTGAACAAATTAACAAATGTACATTGTAATATGCATGAGAAATAGATTTTCACGAGTTTTATGTAGTATTCTTATAAGTAAAAAGGTTAATGTAGAAAAAGATTTCCAGGAAAATATAAATTTGGAAGGTCGATATGATTGCAGATACATATAACTCATGTTACAAAACACATATGAAATGATTAAAATGACAAGCATATTATATTATATCTTGCATTAATTATTAACAAAATACAAATGTTAGCAATAATTAATATTGGTGGGAAAGACTTAATTGTTGAATTTTATTAATTATGAGTAGAATGGTGATGTAATATCAATATATCAATATATTTAAAAGACCATTTATAAAATCAATAATAGATTATTAATAAAATTGATAATAAATAATGATAAAATTTGATAAAATCTTATGTGTCGTATATTGCCATGCTGTTACAATTGATCCTTAGTAGTTGTATTGCCAAACAACTTTAGCAATTTCTTCTAGACTTTACAAATTTGCACAATTCTTAGTGTAATGCATGTTCAAAGTGCTGTCCCTCAACTTGAAGACATACCTGTGCTCGCCGCCTTAGTGATCTCTGAACGTTACACAGCCTGTTCAACTCATTACGAACAATTCCACACGCATGTTCAATTCGCTGTTGTAGTACTTCTACGTTAGGTGCAGCAGAGGCGTACACTAACGACTTCAGGCGGCCTCAAAGATAGAAGTCCAGAGGGTTCATGTCCGGTGATCTGGCTGGCCAAGGAGTTGGCTCTGCGCGGCCTATCCATTGATCTGGATACACAGCATTGAGATAGCCCTTACATTGCGGCAGTAATGCTCAGGAGCACCATTGTGCATAAACCATAAGTTCACTCGCGTTGCAAGAGGGATATCATGTAGCAGACCATGCAATTCGGGTTCCAAGAATATGCGGTAGATTTCCCCATTCAACCGCGGAGGTAGAACTCGAGGTCTGAGTAACTGATTCCCCACAATATCACACTAAATGTGTGGGAGAACAGTAATGCCTATGCAGTTACTACGACGTAGGTGCCATCTCCTGGAACTCTGGCATTAAAGGTTTTGAGAAAAAGTTGTATAGAACGTTTTAGTCTTAGTTTCACCTCTACAATACACATACAAAGTATTTACACGTAATAATGAATCACCCTGTATACACTTTTAACACTTATATATCACTGATTACATTTCCAACTTCTTTACTGTGTTAATATTTATAATTTACCTTGCTTGACTAGTTTGACAAGGCATTGGACAATGAAGCACAAGACTTCGAAACTAGTCAATCAAGGTAAATCCTAAATATTAACACAGTAAAGAAATTGGAAATTTAATCAGTTAATACTATGTTGATATCAGCAGTGACATATGTTCACGTTTGTAAAAGTTCGCAAAGACTCATAAGAGATCAGTGCACATATTCCTTTAACATAAGGCTCTATTATATGATATTTCCCGCTTCATTAAAGATTTATCATGTCATAGCTTCCGTGATATTCAGTCAATCGCGCTGTAATTTTTTTAATTGATAGCTCAAAGTCTAAGGAAAACATACAAACAAATTCGAAATGAAAATCTTTTTTGAAAAGTGAGAAAAAATACTAACTTCGATGTGATCTGTTCAGAATAGACATTTACACCTTCAAAAATTGGTAAGCGCAAACTTTTTTATTTTTTACGTTAGATGGGTGTCAAAGCGAAAGAAATGCTGAGGAAGAATGGAAATTACTTTTAAAAGTGGTTGCTACTGAAAATCTTTACCGGTTTCCTAGTTATGGCGAGTTAAACAAAGGAGTGTTTTCATTTGGTAGAATACTCATGACTCCAGCTTCTGTCTATTGGAATCTCAACGAAAAATTCTTTCTTGAGCCATCTGTGCTTCAGTGGCTGGTCATGATAATATCTTTGAAAAATATTGGAGTGCAAGAGGTCAAATGACTTTATTGTCAAACGCCTGGCATTAGAAAACAACAACAACAACTTTGGCCTAAATAATTTTGTCCATCTGGAGCTGTTCTAAATAGATGAATATCATCCACAATGGTAAATCTCAAACGAGATGTCATGTTTTAATACCGAAGTAAGCCTACAGTAAACTTTATTCATGTCATGTAACATGTGGTGAATGGCTCTGATTGGCTCTTTCATCAGTGATGTCAACATAGCGTTAACTGTTTAAAGGATCTGGAGGGTTCGAAATAACATAGCGTTAACTGTTTAAAGGATCTGGAGGGTTCGAAATCTTTCTATTAAGGCAAATCACATCAGTTATTTCGCAATAGAGGTGACTGTAACATTGTTTTCTATCTTCGCCATTCCTGCTGTCAAGACTCATTCTTTTTGATCGAAAACAACATTCTATGTCGAGAATATTTTCCATTTTATTTCACAGTTTGTCAAAATTCTCCCTCAAATATTGTAATGACATTAGAAATCGGCAAGTTTTTAATTGTAGAAACTAATATCGATCTGTTTAGTTTGAAGAATACTGAAGCGCATTGCTAAGTGCAGAAATATCGAGAAAAAGGTTTCCAACAGTAAATTGAAGTCGGAATCATTTTGAAGACTAACACAACCATGAGCTGAAGAAATAGTATCTTGATTCCATTTCTGTCAGTTTTCAACAATAGAATTAACAAGATATTTAATT